>NC_141081.1:17508605-17671105 GCF_041138505.1 Cibotium barometz
GATAGATTTGCGAAAAGGTAAGAAGGCATCTAGATACACGTGACTCAAGACTCGCTCACAAGCTTACACGAAGTGATTTGCAGCAGGGAATTATTCAACCAAGAGAGCTAGTAGTATTATTTTGTGTTTTACTAGGGCATGCCAATGACCTGCTTGAATAAGCCAGCTAAAATGCAGTTGATGGAACTCTGACATTTAGAAACAAGTGGTGACCTTCAAGTTCTGATTACAGTGTGCGATATGCAAGATGCAGAAAGCTGAACATTGCATAGGCAGGTTTTTTGGATGAGGAATGGGGGGCCATAGATTTTTCGTAAGTGGGTCAAATGTAGTGCTTATGGCTGATGGATGGTGTATGATTCGATAATTGAGGAGCATTTGTGTGATTTAACAAAGAAACAGTATGGCAATGCCCGAGTCCAAGTATCCTCTAGTGGAGTTGTGATCTAAATGTAAAACCCTTTTTTCTAAATTCTTGTAAAACCTGAGCCTGAGTATGATCAAGTGCAGATGTGACCTAAACAGGTTTGACCCTGCTAGATGAAAGAGTTGAGCTTGCACCAGGCTCAATGTCAGGCTGTTTACCCTGTGCTCGGACACCATACAATGAATCCAGTGCAGACATATGTTCTTTCCTTTGCAGTGTGCAGTGATTCAGCTGCCATAGTTTCCAAAATTTTATTCACACTCTAGTTTTTGCCACTGGCAATGATTCGTCAAGGATGAGCGAGAGAAAATACCACCAATGCTGCTGTTGAACATATGCTCACACTAACAGTTTGTCCATGTAGCAGCAGCCTTGATGGTCGGTACACTTATCACCACGTAGGCAGCCAAATATTGGCCTTTTGCACCCACATCCAACCACTTCTCAAAGTGGGAGACTTTGATCTTTTGTGATCTTATTGTTCAAATTTTGATTAGTCTTCTCTTTTATGGAAAAGCATTTTGAATCAGATTGATCTCTGTGTGTTCCCCAACCTTTTGATGGTCCGAGTGGTCTAGAATCCTCGTTTCCTTCCTCTTTTGCACCAGATGGTGCATTCTTGTGAATCGTGATGTCCAAAAAAGGCTACGCATTGAAGGGCGATGGAAGTTGACGATTGTCGAGAAGAATGTCGCCAAGAATGCGAAGCACAACGGGTGCTGGAAGGAGAGTGCCTCCGTGCGTGGGAGGCCCGTCAACAAGCAGTGGAAGACCGACACCAATAAGGGCTCACAGCTGTTAGATATCATCCCCTACTTGCTGGCTTCCTATTTGGTGTCCTATTTTAGCCTCTAGGGCTGACCATGTTAGTCTGAGGGGCTGGTCACCCCTCACATGTATTTTACCCATATTTATTCCCCATTTATGGTCCTGGGTATTTTTCCCAGTCGTGGAGATATTTATCACCAATCGGCTGCCTTCATGTAGAGGTATATATAGCAGGCATGCTTCCCTCATATTTCATTGCTTGCCTAGCTTGTCTAGCTGCAGTCCCTCACTTACGAGGTTCTCCCCTCTTGCTTGGGACATGTATTTCTTTTGGTGATGATATTGAGAGCAGGTTCTCACCTGTGTTCTCTCTCTCTCTCTCTCTCTCTCTCTCTCTCTCTCTCTCTCTCTCTCGTGTTTCCACTTTCCCTTCTTTTGCTGCACATTCTATCATGGTATCAGAGCGCCGGTGATTTTCAGCGTTGGATGCTCTCCATATCTGCGTTTTTCCGCCCATGGACAGATCTGCGTTTTTTCTCCAGTTGAAGCTTGCGTTTCAGATTTTCAAGGCCTGATTCATCACCACTTCAGTGGGCTGCAGTTTCCTCTCTTGAGGGCGTCAAATTTCAGCCTTCTTGGCAGCCTGACAAGGGTGTTTTTTCCTGGACAGCATACCTGTCCTTCTTGGTGGCACCTTCCAGGGGTTCTTAGGCGTTTTCTTTTCAGGATTGGACAGCAACATAGTTGTCCCAAACAGGTTGTGTTTTTGGCCTGTTTGGGCTTGCTTTCCCAGCCCTGATCTTGGAGCTCTCTGGGCTCCCTTTTGCCTATCCTCTGTGGTTATCTTGTGCCATCTCTCCCACCCCCTGATTGTTCTTTGCAGCAGTTCTTGGTCTGAGGCTTCAGCGTTTCCATGTTCAGCCCTTTATACCTCTGCGTTTTCAGATTTGCAGCCATGGTTGCTGCGTTTTTCTGAACTGATTTTGTTGGTAGCTCTACCTTTACTTGGACTTCATGTGGTGGACCCGAAGGTACCTTCTCTTCAGCATTTTTCCTCATAGGAGGTGTGGACACTGGTTGGCCTGAGTTTTCAGGTTTGTAGCCCTTGTTTGGCTGCGTTTTCTTCTCCAATGGACACAGATCACTTGCATAGGGGGTTTCTTGATTGGATTGTGGCTTTGGAGGCAGTTTAGTACTTGAGGAGGATTCTGAATTTGAGTTTTCAGTCAACGTTTTGCTGATTTTGGAGCATCTATACCTGTGTTTTGTTCCTGGCCTACACGGTTTCCCGGTTTCTACATGTTCCTTGCCTTCTGTTGGCAGTGGAGTGATATTTTTGCTGGATAGCAGTGTTTTGGCTACGTTTTGCTTCCCACAGGAGTTTTCTACACTCAGAGGGGGCCTTTCTCCAGCTACTTTACTTGAGGATCAGTTTCGGGAGCTGTGTTGTATCTATGGAGACTTTCTTCTTTGACAGGAGTTTACATTTGGAGGAGAGCAGTGATCTTTTTAGAGATCCTGAGCAGAGTTTATTTTGTCCGAGCTTGTGTTCTTTGGAGTATTTGTAGAACAAGGAGGGTCTTTTGCACTTTTACAGTGTGATCCTTTCACATGGATCCTTTATTTGTTGCTGATTCTTGGGATCTGGTTCTACTTCTGGAACAGTCTTCTGCTATTTGTGATACTTTTGAGGACTTTGTTACCACTGCAGTCTATATTCTTGCTTCCCTTCCTCACTGTGAGGAGTCTACCTCTGCCTCTCTTTGTGATGCTTCTGAGGATGCCCCTCCTCTTGCCAGTTTTGCTGGCTTGTTGTTTTGGAGAATGGTTTTTTGGACCT
Source organism: Cibotium barometz (assembly GCF_041138505.1). Classification (NCBI taxonomy): domain Eukaryota; kingdom Viridiplantae; phylum Streptophyta; class Polypodiopsida; order Cyatheales; family Cibotiaceae; genus Cibotium; species Cibotium barometz. The sequence goes on from NC_141081.1 coordinate 17,511,641, forward strand.
GGTGGGATGCTTTGGATCTGTGGTTGCTAACTGTGCTTGGGGCACAGTGGGCATAGGGAACTTGCTCTTTATCGTCAACATATTGATTGCACGACAATCTATGCAAAGTCGAGAGGATACATCCTTCTTTTTCACAAAGAGGATTGGGGCTGTGAATGGAGACACTAGAACGTACGAAACCAAACTGCAACAATTCTTGGAGTTGATGGTTGAACTCTGTCTCCATGGCCTTGCTTAGGCGGTATGGAAACTTATTGTGGGGTTTTGAACTTGGGAGGAGCTCAATTCTATGGTCCTCTGGTCCAGATGGAGGAAGTCTGGGAGGTATGTCGTCTTGAACAAAGATCTTTTGGAATTGGTCATGTAGGGCCTTGTACTTCTCCGAAGCGCTAGTCACTGTCTGGGTGGTCTGAACATAGATTACCGCACACTGCGTGTAAACCGGCCTTCAAATAGCAAAGGGCGGTGAAACAAACACTCGCACATAAAACACTTCAACACCATTGAGGACCTAGAAAAGGAAAACAAACAGGGGGAGCTAGATTGCTCCTGCAAATAGTACACGGACACCGATTGGCCCCAAATCGCAGTGGCGCCCCTTGCGGTATTTCTTTAATTGATTATAAGAGCTTTGATTACAATATAAAGCTGGTAATTCAGCCGTCCCAATAGAACTCCTGAAGCCTGCAAAGAACCTGCATCTGGCTTCCTGTCCACACGGCATCCACAAATAAATCCAGCCATTGTTCACATCGAAAGACTCTCACATTGAGTCTGCATACAGAAGCTTTCTCCCATGATCAAGGCTGCCACAACCATCCATAGCCTCTCACACTATGAACAGCATCACACCCTGACACATCCAGTGCTCCTGCATCACAACACAGACTCCCAAACTGTCTCTCAAAAGAGTATCACAGCACAGCATACCATACAGTCGACACACCTGTACAAACCCTCTCTACCTTCCAAGGGTACTGTCCATCTCTGTCATGGATTCCCTGTCCCCTGTCTTGTCAGTAGCAAGGCTGTACCAAACATGTGTCTACTCCTGTACCTTCTGCCTGCATGTGACGTATCTCCTGGAGAAACCCAAAAACATGTCTCTTCGAGAAAACCTACGACCTGTTTCCACATGAAACCCTTAGGCCTGTTTCCCTTTGAAACTTCTGTCATGTTTCCATACATCTAGTTGCCTGTTCCCTCATGAAACATCTGGCAACATAGAGATGCCCATAACTGTAGATCCCACTGTTCCTTTCTGGCAGGAAGAAAACAATCTGCTCCATGAGCACGCAGCCATACGAGCTTGCATCACTCCCATGCCAAGAAACATAACCACAAGACCTGTACTTGCAGTCAAAAACCCAAGCACATAGCTGAATTTGCGACCAAACAAAAACAGCCCATAAACTGTCCCAAAACAGTCCCGAACCCAAAGCAAAGATAAGCTGAAAGTTCCATCAGATGAACGCCATCGACATGATGTCTATGTTCATGGAAAACTAACCTCTGCCTTCTGTAAAAACACGGCGTTCTCCAAAAAGCACACACATGGCCTAGCTTTTTATGCGCCGCCTGAACCCTGGTGATGCGCCGCCTGCAACAGTACAAAACTGACCTGAACTGGCCCACTTGTACCTGCTGGACAGAAACTGTACGCCGGCTGTACCCGACTGTACCAGCTGGTACAGATCTGTACCTACAACCAGCCGCCTATCAGCAGTCGTACAGCCGCCTGTACCTGCTGTACAGTTCCCTGACGGCTTCACCTGCACCAGCCAACCACAGCGCAGCAATCGACTGAATCAACGCTGCCTGTACTTGCAGCCGGCTGTACCTGCAGCAGTCGTACCTGTACCTGCTGTCGTACAGATCAGTACGGGCAAGCTGTACGGCCTGTTCTGCCAGAACTCACAGCAGCCACCCCTGACTGGAAAAGCACACCCACCACAAAAGATAGGCGCCTGCTTTGCCTGGCAGCCCCTCCTTTTCCCCAAAAAGCACACGTGGCCCCAAAATAGCATAAGGGCCACGTTTTTCTTTAATGAAGGGCTTTTTAAATGATTACAAAGGTTTTTAAACCTTTTAAGCTAAAATCTTTTTGCCCCCTTTCACACATGGGGTTATCCACACATGGGCTTCCATCTTCACTCCCACCTGATGCCATTCACACTATCCACCATGTCCCCGTGCACATCTGCATCTTGTCGAGAGAAAAACACAGGGTCATGACATACCCCCCTCTTGAAAAATGGCAAGTGTCCTCGATTGCACTCAATGGCACAGTAAAGCATCTCATGAGCAAAGATACCCCATATGGCAAAAACAATGGCCTTCCAATGCATCTGGATGATAGAACAATCATCCTGCACAATAAGCCACACTGTCCTCTTGCTTGTTCCTTCAGAACCTACAGCAAAAGTCTAAAACCAAATAGAAACACGTTAACTGTGTTAGCCAAATACAAAACCATGCATCATTCTACATATGACAAACATATGCATGACACACATATGCATTCGCAAACAATATGCTCCTCAAAATGCTCTACCTACTCCAAAGTAACAGTCTAAGGGCTGCTCGCAAGCCTTACGCCCATGGGCATCCCGCAGGACCCACGACTGAAGGTAAAACATGAGCATATGAAAACACTCAATGCATCGAAACACTACATCTACCAAGTACTTTCCCACATATGTCTCATGGCCATCCCGCAGGAGTCACACCCATGAACATAATAAAGCACTTGATGTATCATACCAACATACATGCAGCACATGACACAATGCAGAGTATTTCCCAATGTATTCTCAATGGTACCAGGATCCAATGGCACCAGAATACAAAAATACCTCTACCTCAAAAAGTGTATGCATACATGCACAAACAGAGTTCGATCCATATTTCCATGAACCAAACCAACTCTAGGACTGCTCGCAAGACTTATGTCCTCCATAGAGTTATCCATAGTTGCAGTTATAGTTCCAGGTGCGTGCGACTGCTAACTTTACCATTTCATGTGACTAGTACACAATATCATAGAAGTCCCATAAGCAGATGTATTGTCAGCCTCAGTACCTTCGGGTGAATACAAAGATGTCACCAAGCGACTCCTAGATAACAAATGAGCCTGTCTGTAACAACAAGGGAGTGGAGGTGCTACCCCCCTCTTGAGCATCAGGCAATGCTCCAGACCTATGCTCTGCTGAACCTGAATGAGCCGTAACAAGAGTCGACTCCAACTCATAGGCATCAAGATAAAGCTGCAAATCCTGAGGTGAATCTGCTAAGTCACCCTCCTCCATCCACTTCGCATCCATCAGTGAACCTCCTCCATCCACTTCGTATCCAACAGTGAACAGCTCTTGAACTTCACAGGATAGCGAGGGGAAACCTTATCCTGTACCTTTCTTTCCTTTATGTGCCAGTATATGCTCAGGAATAAGAACCTCGTCAAGTTCCTCCACTTCCATCTGAGCCTCATCTGATACATCCTCAGGCACCCAAAACCTGCTTGCACTCCACCCAAGTGATAAGCACAAGTCCTCGATGAAGCATAGTAGATCACCACTGCTAAACATAGAAAGAAACTGTCTACCGAACCCATGAAGCCTCTATGAAGATACCACCGGTGACAAACTGTCGAAAGCCATAGCCTTCAACGCATCTCCTGCACCATAACACTTCAACTGCTTCTTGTTCCTGGCCGACTACTTCTTGTCCTTGGTGTCTTTTCTCCTGAGCTTCATCTTCAGCTCTTGCTCTTCACCTCATATAGGCAATGACACACAATCCTGCACTGTCTCTTGCAGTTCCTTTTCACTTTCCTCATGTTGAAGCTTTTGATGTGACTCTCATGAGACAACCACGAGCTTGCCCCCTTAGGAAAGTTGGCGATTGTCCCAACCAAAGCAACCACGGACTCGCCTCCTTGAGAAAGTCGACGATGTGTCCCGGCAATGGAACCTTGTAAACCGGCCTTCAGATAGCAAAGGGCGGTGAAACAAACACTCGCACATAAAACACTTCAACACCATTGAGGACCTAGAAAAGGAAAACAAACAGGGGGAGCTAGAGTGCTCCTGCAAATAGTACACGGACACCGATTGGCCCCAAATCGCAGTGGCGCCCCTTGCGGTATTTCTTTAATTGATTATAAGAGCTTTGATTACAATATAAAGCTGGTAATTCAGCCGTCCCAATAGAACTCCTGAAGCCTGCAAAGAACCTGCATCTGGCTTCCTGTCCACACGGCATCCACAAATAAATCCAGCCATTGTTCACATCGAAAGACTCTCTCACATTGAGTCTGCATACAGAAGCTTTCTCCCATGATCAAGGCTGCCACAACCATCCATAGCCTCTCACACTATGAACAGCATCACACCCTGACACATCCAGTGCTCCTGCATCACAACACAGACTCCCAAACTGTCTCTCAAAAGAGTATCACAGCACAGCATACCATACAGTCGACACACCTGTACAAACCCTCTCTACCTTCCAAGGGTACTGTCCATCTCTGTCATGGATTCCCTGTCCCCTGTCTTGTCAGTAGCAAGGCTGTACCAAACATGTGTCTACTCCTGTACCTTCTGCCTGCATGTGACGTATCTCCTGGAGAAACCCAAAAACATGTCTCTTCGAGAAAACCTACGACCTGTTTCCACATGAAACCCTTAGGCCTGTTTCCCTTTGAAACTTCTGTCTTGTTTCCATACATCTAGTTGCCTGTTCCCTCATGAAACATCTGGCAACATAGAGATGCCCATAACTGTAGATCCCACTGTTCCTTTCTGGCAGGAAGAAAACAATCTGCTCCATGAGCACGCAGCCATACGAGCTTGCATCACTCCCATGCCAAGAAACATAACCACAAGACCTGTACTTGCAGTCAAAAACCCAAGCACATAGCTGAATTTGCGACCAAACAAAAACAGCCCATAAACTGTCCCAAAACAGTCCCGAACCCAAAGCAAAGATAAGCTGAAAGTTCCATCAGATGAACGCCATCGACATGATGTCTATGTTCATGGAAAACTAACCTCTGCCTTCTGTAAAAACACGGCGTTCTCCAAAAAGCACACACATGGCCTAGCTTTTTATGCGCCGCCTGAACCCTGGTGATGCGCCGCTTGCAACAGTACAAAACTGACCTGAACTGGCCCACTTGTACCTGCTGGACAGAAACTGTACGTCGGCTGTACCCGACTGTACCAGCTGGTACAGATCTGTACCTACAACCAGCCGCCTATCAGCAGTCGTACAGCCGCCTGTACCTGCTGTACAGTTCCCTGACGGCTTCACCTGCACCAGCCAACCACAGCGCAGCAATCGACTGAATCAACGCTGCCTGTACTTGCAGCCGGCTGTACCTGCAGCAGTCGTACCTGTACCTGCTGTCGTACAGATCAGTACGGGCAAGCTGTACGGCCTGTTCTGCCAGAACTCACAGCAGCCACCCCTGACTGGAAAAGCACACCCACCACAAAAGATAGGCGCCTGCTTTGCCTGGCAGCCCCTCCTTTTCCCCAAAAAGCACACGTGGCCCCAAAATAGCATAAGGGCCACGTTTTTCTTTAATGAAGGGCTTTTTAAATGATTACAAAGGTTTTTAAACCTTTTAAGCTAAAATCTTTTTGCCCCCTTTCACACATGGGGTTATCCACACATGGGCTTCCATCTTCACTCCCACCTGATGCCATTCACACTATCCACCATGTCCCCGTGCACATCTGCATCTTGTCGAGAGAAAAACACAGGGTCATGACATACCCCCCTCTTGAAAAATGGCAAGTGTCCTCGATTGCACTCAATGGCACAGTAAAGCATCTCATGAGCAAAGATACCCCATATGGCAAAAACAATGGCCTTCCAATGCATCTGGATGATAGAACAATCATCCTGCACAATAAGCCACACTGTCCTCTTGCTTGTTCCTTCAGAACCTACAGCAAAAGTCTAAAACCAAATAGAAACACGTTAACTGTGTTAGCCAAATACAAAACCATGCATCATTCTACATATGACAAACATATGCATGACACACATATGCATTCGCAAACAATATGCTCCTCAAAATGCTCTACCTACTCCAAAGTAACAGTCTAAGGGTTGCTCGCAAGCCTTACGCCCATGGGCATCCCGCAGGACCCACGACTGAAGGTAAAACATGAGCATATGAAAACACTCAATGCATCGAAACACTACATCTACCAAGTACTTTCCCACATATGTCTCATGGCCATCCCGCAGGAGTCACACCCATGAACATAATAAAGCACTTGATGTATCATACCAACATACATGCAGCACATGACACAATGCAGAGTATTTCCCAATGTATTCTCAATGGTACCAGGATCCAATGGCACCAGAATACAAAAATACCTCTACCTCAAAAAGTGTATGCATACATGCACAAACAGAGTTCGATCCATATTTCCATGAACCAAACCAACTCTAGGACTGCTCGCAAGACTTATGTCCTCCATAGAGTTATCCATAGTTGCAGTTATAGTTCCAGGTGCGTGCGACTGCTAACTTTACCATTTCATGTGACTAGTACACAATATCATAGAAGTCCCATAAGCAGATGTATTGTCAGCCTTAGTACCTTCGGGTGAATACAAAGATGTCACCAAGCGACTCCTAGATAACAAATGAGCCTGTCTGTAACAACAAGGGAGTGGAGGTGCTACCCCCCTCTTGAGCATCAGGCAATGCTCCAGACCTATGCTCTGCTGAACCTGAATGAGCCGTAACAAGAGTCGACTCCAACTCATAGGCATCAAGATAAAGCTGCAAATCCTGAGGTGAATCTGCTAAGTCACCCTCCTCCATCCACTTCGCATCCATCAGTGAACCTCCTCCATCCACTTCGTATCCAACAGTGAACAGCTCTTGAACTTCACAGGATAGCGAGGGGAAACCTTATCCTGTACCTTTCTTTCCTTTATGTGCCAGTATATGCTCAGGAATAAGAACCTCGTCAAGTTCCTCCACTTCCATCTGAGCCTCATCTGATACATCCTCAGGCACCCAAAACCTGCTTGCACTCCACCCAAGTGATAAGCACAAGTCCTCGATGAAGCATAGTAGATCACCACTGCTAAACATAGAAAGAAACTGTCTACCGAACCCATGAAGCCTCTATGAAGATACCACCGGTGACAAACTGTCGAAAGCCATAGCCTTCAACGCATCTCCTGCACCATAACACTTCAACTGCTTCTTGTTCCTGGCCGACTACTTCTTGTCCTTGGTGTCTTTTCTCCTGAGCTTCATCTTCAGCTCTTGCTCTTCACCTCATATAGGCAATGACACACAATCCTGCACTGTCTCTTGCAGTTCCTTTTCACTTTCCTCATGTTGAAGCTTTTGATGTGACTCTCATGAGACAACCACGAGCTCGCCCCCTTAGGAAAGTTGGCGATTGTCCCAACCAAAGCAACCACGGACTCGCCTCCTTGAGAAAGTCGACGATGTGTCCCGGCAATGGAACCTTGTAAACCGGCCTTCAGATAGCAAAGGGCGGTGAAACAAACACTCGCACATAAAACACTTCAACACCATTGAGGACCTAGAAAAGGAAAACAAACAGGGGGAGCTAGAGTGCTCCTGCAAATAGTACACGGACACCGATTGGCCCCAAATCGCAGTGGCGCCCCTTGCGGTATTTCTTTAATTGATTATAAGAGCTTTGATTACAATATAAAGCTGGTAATTCAGCCGTCCCAATAGAACTCCTGAAGCCTGCAAAGAACCTGCATCTGGCTTCCTGTCCACACGGCATCCACAAATAAATCCAGCCATTGTTCACATCGAAAGACTCTCTCACATTGAGTCTGCATACAAAAGCTTTCTCCCATGATCAAGGCTGCCACAACCATCCATAGCCTCTCACACTATGAACAGCATCACACCCTGACACATCCAGTGCTCCTGCATCACAACACAGACTCCCAAACTGTCTCTCAAAAGAGTATCACAGCACAGCATACCATACAGTCGACACACCTGTACAAACCCTCTCTACCTTCCAAGGGTACTGTCCATCTCTGTCATGGATTCCCTGTCCCCTGTCTTGTCAGTAGCAAGGCTGTACCAAACATGTGTCTACTCCTGTACCTTCTGCCTGCATGTGACGTATCTCCTGGAGAAACCCAAAAACATGTCTCTTCGAGAAAACCTACGACCTGTTTCCACATGAAACCCTTAGGCCTGTTTCCCTTTGAAACTTCTGTCTTGTTTCCATACATCTAGTTGCCTGTTCCCTCATGAAACATCTGGCAACATAGAGATGCCCATAACTGTAGATCCCACTGTTCCTTTCTGGCAGGAAGAAAACAATCTGCTCCATGAGCACGCAGCCATACGAGCTTGCATCACTCCCATGCCAAGAAACATAACCACAAGACCTGTACTTGCAGTCAAAAACCCAAGCACATAGCTGAATTTGCGACCAAACAAAAACAGCCCATAAACTGTCCCAAAACAGTCCCGAACCCAAAGCAAAGATAAGCTGAAAGTTCCATCAGATGAACGCCATCGACATGATGTCTATGTTCATGGAAAACTAACCTCTGCCTTCTGTAAAAACACGGCGTTCTCCAAAAAGCACACACATGGCCTAGCTTTTTATGCGCCGCCTGAACCCTGGTGATGCGCCGCTTGCAACAGTACAAAACTGACCTGAACTGGCCCACTTGTACCTGCTGGACAGAAACTGTACGCCGGCTGTACCCGACTGTACCAGCTGGTACAGATCTGTACCTACAACCAGCCGCCTATCAGCAGTCGTACAGCCGCCTGTACCTGCTGTACAGTTCCCTGACGGCTTCACCTGCACCAGCCAACCACAGCGCAGCAATCGACTGAATCAACGCTGCCTGTACTTGCAGCCGGCTGTACCTGCAGCAGTCGTACTTGTACCTGCTGTCGTACAGATCAGTACGGGCAAGCTGTACGGCCTGTTCTGCCAGAACTCACAGCAGCCACCCCTGACTGGAAAAGCACACCCACCACAAAAGATAGGCGCCTGCTTTGCCTGGCAGCCCCTCCTTTTCCCCAAAAAGCAAACGTGGCCCCAAAATAGCATAAGGGCCACGTTTTTCTTTAATGAAGGGCTTTTTAAATGATTACAAAGGTTTTTAAACCTTTTAAGCTAAAATCTTTTTGTCCCCTTTCACACATGGGGTTATCCACACATGGGCTTCCATCTTCACTCCCACCTGATGCCATTCACACTGTCCACCATGTCCCCGTGCACATCTGCATCTTGTCGAGAGAAAAACACAGGGTCATGACATACCCCCCTCTTGAAAAATGGCAAGTGTCCTCGATTGCACTCAATGGCACAGTAAAGCATCTCATGAGCAAAGATACCCCATATGGCAAAAACAATGGCCTTCCAATGCATCTGGATGATAGAACAATCATCCTGCACAATAAGCCACACTGTCCTCTTGCTTGTTCCTTCAGAACCTACAGCAAAAGTCTAAAACCAAATAGAAACACGTTAACTGTGTTAGCCAAATACAAAACCATGCATCATTCTACATATGACAAACATATGCATGACACACATATGCATTCGCAAACAATATGCTCCTCAAAATGCTCTACCTACTCCAAAGTAACAGTCTAAGGGCTGCTCGCAAGCCTTACGCCCATGGGCATCCCGCAGGACCCACGACTGAAGGTAAAACATGAGCATATGAAAACACTCAATGCATCGAAACACTACATCTACCAAGTACTTTCCCACATATGTCTCATGGCCATCCCGCAGGAGTCACACCCATGAACATAATAAAGCACTTGATGTATCATACCAACATACATGCAGCACATGACACAATGCAGAGTATTTCCCAATGTATTCTCAATGGTACCAGGATCCAATGGCACCAGAATACAAAAATACCTCTACCTCAAAAAGTGTATGCATACATGCACAAACAGAGTTCGATCCATATTTCCATGAACCAAACCAACTCTAGGACTGCTCGCAAGACTTATGTCCTCCATAGAGTTATCCATAGTTGCAGTTATAGTTCCAGGTGCGTGCGACTGCTAACTTTACCATTTCATGTGACTAGTACACAATATCATAGAAGTCCCATAAGCAGATGTATTGTCAGCCTCAGTACCTTCGGGTGAATACAAAGATGTCACCAAGCGACTCCTAGATAACAAATGAGCCTGTCTGTAACAACAAGGGAGTGGAGGTGCTACCCCCCTCTTGAGCATCAGGCAATGCTCCAGACCTATGCTCTGCTGAACCTGAATGAGCCGTAACAAGAGTCGACTCCAACTCATAGGCATCAAGATAAAGCTGCAAATCCTGAGGTGAATCTGCTAAGTCACCCTCCTCCATCCACTTCGCATCCATCAGTGAACCTCCTCCATCCACTTCGTATCCAACAGTGAACAGCTCTTGAACTTCACAGGATAGCGAGGGGAAACCTTATCTTGTACCTTTCTTTCCTTTATGTGCCAGTATATGCTCAGGAATAAGAACCTCGTCAAGTTCCTCCACTTCCATCTGAGCCTCATCTGATACATCCTCAGGCACCCAAAACCTGCTTGCACTCCACCCAAGTGATAAGCACAAGTCCTCGATGAAGCATAGTAGATCACCACTGCTAAACATAGAAAGAAACTGTCTACCGAACCCATGAAGCCTCTATGAAGATACCACCGGTGACAAACTGTCGAAAGCCATAGCCTTCAACGCATCTCCTGCACCATAACACTTCAACTGCTTCTTGTTCCTGGCCGACTACTTCTTGTCCTTGGTGTCTTTTCTCCTGAGCTTCATCTTCAGCTCTTGCTCTTCACCTCATATAGGCAATGACACACAATCCTGCACTGTCTCTTGCAGTTCCTTTTCACTTTCCTCATGTTGAAGCTTTTGATGTGACTCTCATGAGACAACCACGAGCTCGCCCCCTTAGGAAAGTTGGCGATTGTCCCAACCAAAGCAACCACGGACTCGCCTCCTTGAGAAAGTCGACGATGTGTCCCGGCAATGGAACCTTGTAAACCGGCCTTCAGATAGCAAAGGGCGGTGAAACAAACACTCGCACATAAAACACTTCAACACCATTGAGGACCTAGAAAAGGAAAACAAACAGGGGGAGCTAGAGTGCTCCTGCAAATAGTACACGGACACCGATTGGCCCCAAATCGCAGTGGCGCCCCTTGCGGTATTTCTTTAATTGATTATAAGAGCTTTGATTACAATATAAAGCTGGTAATTCAGCCGTCCCAATAGAACTCCTGAAGCCTGCAAAGAACCTGCATCTGGCTTCCTGTCCACACGGCATCCACAAATAAATCCAGCCATTGTTCACATCGAAAGACTCTCTCACATTGAGTCTGCATACAGAAGCTTTCTCCCATGATCAAGGCTGCCACAACCATCCATAGCCTCTCACACTATGAACAGCATCACACCCTGACACATCCAGTGCTCCTGCATCACAACACAGACTCCCAAACTGTCTCTCAAAAGAGTATCACAGCACAGCATACCATACAGTCGACACACCTGTACAAACCCTCTCTACCTTCCAAGGGTACTGTCCATCTCTGTCATGGATTCCCTGTCCCCTGTCTTGTCAGTAGCAAGGCTGTACCAAACATGTGTCTACTCCTGTACCTTCTGCCTGCATGTGACGTATCTCCTGGAGAAACCCAAAAACATGTCTCTTCGAGAAAACCTACGACCTGTTTCCACATGAAACCCTTAGGCCTGTTTCCCTTTGAAACTTCTGTCATGTTTCCATACATCTAGTTGCCTGTTCCCTCATGAAACATCTGGCAACATAGAGATGCCCATAACTGTAGATCCCACTGTTCCTTTCTGGCAGGAAGAAAACAATCTGCTCCATGAGCACGCAGCCATACGAGCTTGCATCACTCCCATGCCAAGAAACATAACCACAAGACCTGTACTTGCAGTCAAAAACCCAAGCACATAGCTGAATTTGCGACCAAACAAAAACAGCCCATAAACTGTCCCAAAACAGTCCCGAACCCAAAGCAAAGATAAGCTGAAAGTTCCATCAGATGAACGCCATCGACATGATGTCTATGTTCATGGAAAACTAACCTCTGCCTTCTGTAAAAACACGGCGTTCTCCAAAAAGCACACACATGGCCTAGCTTTTTATGCGCCGCCTGAACCCTGGTGATGCGCCGCCTGCAACAGTACAAAACTGACCTGAACTGGCCCACTTGTACCTGCTGGACAGAAACTGTACGCCGGCTGTACCCGACTGTACCAGCTGGTACAGATCTGTACCTACAACCAGCCGCCTATCAGCAGTCGTACAGCCGCCTGTACCTGCTGTACAGTTCCCTGACGGCTTCACCTGCACCAGCCAACCACAGCGCAGCAATCGACTGAATCAACGCTGCCTGTACTTGCAGCCGGCTGTACCTGCAGCAGTCGTACCTGTACCTGCTGTCGTACAGATCAGTACGGGCAAGCTGTACGGCCTGTTCTGCCAGAACTCACAGCAGCCACCCCTGACTGGAAAAGCACACCCACCACAAAAGATAGGCGCCTGCTTTGCCTGGCAGCCCCTCCTTTTCCCCAAAAAGCAAACGTGGCCCCAAAATAGCATAAGGGCCACGTTTTTCTTTAATGAAGGGGCTTTTAAATGATTACAAAGGTTTTTAAACCTTTTAAGCTAAAATCTTTTTGCCCCCTTTCACACATGGGGTTATCCACACATGGGCTTCCATCTTCACTCCCACCTGATGCCATTCACACTGTCCAGCATGTCCCCGTGCACATCTGCATCTTGTCCAGAGAAAAACACAGGGTCATGACACTGCGTGCCTTTCCGAATCACTTGTTGAGCTTGTACATGGCTAATGACCGGAAAGTTAGGTATCTTGGGTTCACAGTTAATGATCACTGGGGCCTTTGACACATTTCGGGTAATTTGGAACGTGTGCTGGTCCCAATCAATGTCTGGGGTGAACTTTGAAACCACTGGATCCCTAGATTATGTCGGCACCTACAAGAGGGGTGAAACCGGCCTCTGGTAGAAACCAAAGTGCGGTAGACTAGCAGTCACCCTTCCACTTGCAGTCCAGATATGAAAACAAATTTGATTGGAGCTAGAGTGCCCCAAATCTGAAAAGAGAACGACACCTGTTGGCCCCAAAGCTTGGTGTCCCTTGCGGTATTTCTTTATTCAATTTCAAAAATATGTAAGGTTGAGTACAACAAAACCAGCCAAGAGAATACACCTGTATGTCCAATCTGGCAGCCCACAATACCTCTTAGCACAGAGGATTCACACACACACAGATCTGTGTCTCAAAGCAACACTCTGTGCTTCCCTCTGATCAGCCAAGACCATTCAGCAGGATAGCCTTGAGCATACATCTGGCATATCTCATGCACATGATTCCACAACTCAGCACAAACATACATTCACTGTCCAATCTCTGTTTCCACCCTTTTCAATCTGCCATACCCCTCCTCTCACAAGGGGCCAGATAGCACAACTCTGCAGCAGACATAAGCCAATGGAAAGAAAGACAGATGAACAAGTTCAGAGCTTACCAAATCAGCCCGTGGTTTTGCACTCGTGGGATAACCAGTCTGTACTTGACAACGACTGTCTGTACTCTTTCCTGTGCAACCACCTGACTGTTGCACCAAATAAACTCTGATATAATCCCACGTGTAGCTGGAGATGCGGCGCTTTACTGTCCAGAACTGACAGGTCAACGCCGGCCTGTACCTGTCCGTACAGCACAGCAGAATCTGACTGTACCTGTCCCTACAGAGCTGTACGGACTGTATTGCAGTTGCCTGAATCAGCCTGCTGTACCCGACTGGACCAACTGTACAGTTCAGCGCCTGCAACAGTCATACAGCCGCCTGCACCTGCTGTCTGTATGACTGTACATGCAGCACAGCCTGTACCCACCTTCAGTCCCAGCCAGCGCCGCCTGTATCCGCCTTCAGTCCCAGCCAGCGCCGCTTGTACCAGTAGAAGAACTTGCAGCAGCCGTACTGCTGTACTCGCTGTCGTACAACTCTGTACGACCTGCACACGTGGACTGTGCGGGCAGGTTCGCACAGAAAACAGCAGCAAAATCCACCGCTAGCAGTCGACCAGCTTCTTTTCTCCTTCTCCGCACTTGAGCTTACACGACTCCCCAAAAGCTAGAGAGAGAGAGAGAGGTGAGAGAGGCATGCAACTCCAAAAGTGGAGTGGCCTCTCTCCAAACTTATCCTAGGGCCCCAGCTTTAATAAACATTAAAGTTCCCTAGGGGCCTAGGGGCAACTTATAGATAAAACATTAAAATATTAATGTTCTAGTTCCCTCCTTCACACCTGGAGATGTCCACACATCATTATCTCTGTCGTCCGGGCAACCCAAATGTGAATCATTTAATATTTTTGCTTAGCAACCACCATGCCCACACATGTGCTGTTCCATTTTCACCATACATATTTTCTTGCATTCCAGGTTGCATGCTCCCAAACATGTTTCCTTGCATTCCGGACTGCATACCACCATACATATTCCCCTGCATTCCAGGCTGAAAATTAGCTCCAAAAGGCCCTGGCATACCCATGCCTACCTGAAGGCTGAGGATAACCCCCAATCATAGATTGGAACACCGAGCCACCACCAAAATTACCTGGATGCATGGTCTGCTGAGGAATAGATGGCTGTCCAAAGAAAGAACTCTGAGAGTTAGCACCATAAACATGCTGCATGTTCGGAAACTGTCCAAAAGATGGATCCTGTGGGATGGCACCACTATGACCCTGAGGAAGGTTCTTAGAACGCACCTTCTTCTTCTTCTTTTTGGGCTCTGTACGGGATCTCATAAATTCAGCAAACTTCTCACTTTGTGTGAGCTGCATAAACACATCCATAACACCAGCCAAACGATTTTTAAACTGAGCATCATCTTCCTCTTTACCAAGCACATCTTCTGGCTGTGTTACATTTTCATAATGCTCATCGTCTGCAGCATGTTCTCTTGCAAGAATATCCTCAGATACATTTCTCTCAGGAGAGGTCTCTTGCTCTTCCTCTTCATGATAAAAGTACTCGTCTTCTATATCAGACATGTTGCTGAATTTTTTAGTGATGACTTTCCTCGAGTCAACCACGAGCTCACCCCCTTAAGAAAGTTGATGATGGTCCCGGCAACGGAACCTTGAAACCGGCCTCTGGTAGACACCAAAGTGCGGTAGACTAGCAGTCACCCTTCCACTTGTAGTCCAGATATGAAAACAAATTTGATTGGAGCTAGAGTGCCCCAAATCTGAAAAGAGAACGACACCTGTTGGTCCCAAAGCTTGGCGCCCCTTGTGGTATTTCTTTATTCAATTTCAAAAATATGTAAGGCTGAGTACAACAAAACCAGCCAAGAGAATACACCTGTATGTCCAATCTGGCAGCCCACAATACCTCTTAGCACAGAGGATTCACACACACACAGATCTGTCTCAAAGCAACTGTCATGTGCATCACAGATGCCATGGACATTTCTAGGGCTAGATCCAGAAGAGGCAAGCAGATAAAGACTATGAACCAGTAGAAGATGGACATGGAGCAGGACTTGGAGCAGAGCAAGGATCAGAAGGCTGTCGGCTGCATGGAGGCTGACATCAGCATGACCAAAGGGCTGTCGGCTGCAGGCCAGAGGGTGCTGGCAGCAGGCGCATCCAAGATACCACAGTCGGCTGCATTAAAATGATTTTATGAATTAATAACTGGCCGACCAGCAGTCGGCCAGTTTCCCACATGCTCCAAAGGCCTATAAAAGGGCACCTTAGCTCTTTGTTTTAATCATTCACTCCCACTAGGGGTGTGGGTCACTTAGAGGTCCCATAGGGGACAGAATTTAGGGTTAGGAACCTTTTTATGAAGGCAGCCCATGGCTGTAAAGATCTGTACCTTTTTTGTACATAGTATATACTGAAAATTCCAGCATTCTCACTCTCTCTCTCTACTCTCTCTCTACTTGCGTTTTTGCATCATGGTGCGTTTTTGCATCAGGAGGTCTTCAAGAGTGTTTAGGGCTGAAAGAAGACTACCCAGAGCATCCGCGCGTTACATTGGTATCAGAGCATCAGGCTCAGCAAAGCTAAACACTGATTCAGTCCCAGATGATGGTGTACAGGTCCAAGGTACAGGAAAGTACACGGATTCGAAGCCCAAGGCGGGAACACAGATCGGGAAGAACTCCCAGGAGGTTTGTTGGTGGTGCTCCACAGTGCCAGATGGGGATGGCAGTTCCGTGAGCCAGATAGGTTCTAAGGGAACGGTCCCAAGGGAGGTTGATCCTCCAAGGGTGATGTGAGAGTGCCAGACTCAGTTCCAGGAACGAAGACCAAGACGGTGTTCAGAGTCAGGGCAGGAATGGATTGTGGACTAGAGGAAGACCAGATGAATAGATCTTCATCAGAGACAGAGTGGTTTGGAGAACAGACCGGATTTTCAGAGAAAAAGGTTTGCCAGGGATGGATGATGACAGAGGGACTTCGGAACAGGATTGGGATGATGACAGTCATCCAAGAGCAGGTTGGATTCCCGTCATCAAGTTTAGCAGAGGGGGATGTCATGTGCATCACAGATGCCATGGACATTTCTAGGGCTAGATCCAGAAGAGGCAAGCAGATAAAGACTATGAACCAGTAGAAGATGGACATGGAGCAGGACTTGGAGCAGAGCAAGGATCAGAAGGCTGTCGGCTGCATGGAGGCTGACATCAGCATGACCAAAGGGCTGTCGGCTGCAGGCCAGAGGGTGCTGGCAGCAGGTGCATCCAAGATACCACAGTCGGCTGCATTAAAATGATTTTATGAATTAATAACTGGCCGACCAGCAGTCCGCCAGTTTCCCACATGCTCCAAAGGCCTATAAAAGGGCACCTTAGCTCTTTGTTTTAATCATTCACTCCCACTAGGGGTGTGGGTCACTTAGAGGTCCCATAGGGGACAGAATTTAGGGTTAGGAACCTTTTTATGAAGGCAGCCCATGACTGTAAAGATCTGTACCTTTTTTGTACATAGTATATACTGAAAATTCCAGCATTCTCACTCTCTCTCTCTACTCTCTCTCTACCTGCGTTTTTGCATCATGGTGCGTTTTTGCATCAGGAGGTCTTCAAGAGTGTTTAGGGCTGAAAGAAGACTACCCAGAGCATCCGCGCGTTACAGCAACACTCTGTGCTTCCCTCTGATCAGCCAAGACCATTCAGTAGGACAGCCTTGAGCATACATCTGGCATATCTCATGCACATGATTCCACAACTCAGCACAAACATACATTCCCTGTCCAATCTCTGTTTCCACCCTTTTCAATCTGCCATACCCCTCCTCTCACAAGGGACCAGATAGCACAACTCTGTAGCAGACATAAGCCAATGGAAAGAAAGACAGATGAACAAGTTTAGAGCTTACCAAATCAGCCCATGGTTTTGCACTCGTGGGACAGTTCGTACCAGTCTGTACTTGACAACGACTGTCTGTACTCTTTCCTGTGCAACCACCTGACTGTTGCACCAAATAAACTCTGATATAATCCCACGTGTAGCTGGAGATGCGCCGCTTTACTGTCCAGAACTGACAGGTCAACGCCGGCCTGTACCTGTCCGTACAGCATAGCAGAATCTGAATGTACCTGTCCCTACAAAGCTGTACGGACTGGCCTGCTATACCCGATTGGACTAGCTGTACAGTTCAGCGCCTGCAACAGTCGTACAGCCGCTTGCACCTGCTGTCCGTACGACTGTACCTGCAATACAACATGTACCCGCCTTCAGTCCCAGCCAGTGTCGCCTGTACCAGTAGAAGAACCTGCAGCAGCCGTATTGTTGTACTCGCTGTTGTACAACTCTGTACGACCTGCACACGTGGACTGTACGGGCAGGTTTGCACAGAAAACAGCAGCAAAATCCACCGCCAGCAGTCGACCAGCTTCTTTTCTCCTTCTCCACGCTTGAGCTTACACGACTCCCCAAAAGCTAGAGAGAGAGAGAGAGGTGAGAGAGGCATGCAACTCCAAAAGTGGAGTGGCCTCTCTCCAAACTTATCCTAGGGCCCCAGCTTTAATAAACATTAAAGTTCCCTAGGGGCCACTAAGGCCTAGGGGCAACTTATAGATAAAACATTAAAATATTAATGTTCTAGTTCCCCCCTTCACACCTGGAGATGTCCACACATCAGGCCACTAAGGCCTAGGGGCAACTTATAGATAAAACATTAAAATATTAATGTTCTAGTTCCCCCCTTCACACCTGGAGATGTCCACACATCATTATCTCTGTCCGGGCACCCCAAATGTGAATCATTTAATATTTTTGCTCAGCAACCACCATGCCCACACTTGTGCTGTTCCATTTTCACAGGGTCATGACAGGGGCAACCATAAAATCCGGCACAAATTATGTGCCTTGGATGACTAATTTAGCCCGATCAACTTCAACTTGATGCTCGTTGTCATGACCATGCTAAATCCCTCCACTTTCTTATCTACCGAGGTCAACGAAAAACAGGCTCGCTAAGTGGCCTGTTCTGTGACCATGTCGCGTGTACTGCCGCCGTTGTCAAATAAGACGACGACTCTCTGGCCACCTGTTACGTGCGTGGAAGCTCGGTGTAGAGAGAGAGAGAGAGAGAGAGAGAGAGAGAGAGAGAGAGAGAGAGAGAGAGAGAGAGAGAGAGAGAGAGAGTGAGAGTGGTGAGAGTGGTGAGAGGAGTGAGAGTGGTGAGTGAGAGTGAGAGTGAGAGGCCGAGGCCAAGGCCGAGGCCGAATCCGACCTATGGGACAGATCAGGTACATCCATTTACATTCCACTCTGGGTATCGATGCCAAAGAAAAAAAAATAACTCAAAATGAACTCTTAAGACTCTTAAGAGTTTAAGTTACAATGGGTTCTATTGCATCTAGTTCGAAATTGAGGTTCAAAATAAAAATAGCTATATTTCATCCATGGATGGATTTGCTCTTGGAGGGTGTGGGGTGAGTTGTATTTTCAGTATATTCATATAGTACAAAAAGGTACAAGTCTTGGCAGCCCTAGGCATGCCCAAAAAGGTAGTCTCGACTCCAAACAGTCCTAGGGATCCTTTTGTGCTCTGTTCATGCTCTAGCCGTGGAATGAGCACGTCCATGTGCATGCACATGACATCCCCTTCTGCTAAACTTGATGACGGGATTCCAACTTTTGTTCCAACTTTTGACCTTGGATGACTGTCATCATCCCTTGGTCTCCACATGGACTTCCCAACTTGTCATCCTTCCTTTCGTGGCAACCTTTCACTGAAAACCTTGCCTTGTGTCCCTTGGCCTTCATGCCTTGTCCGTGAACACTTTCTTTGGTCTTCTTTTCTTGAGTATTGAGTCTAGCATTCTCACTTCACCCTTGGATGATCATCATCCCTTGGAACCTTTTTCTTGAAAGCCTTTCTTGGTATGCCCCAAGTAGCATCCGACTCACAAGGTTGCCATTCCCCGTGGGTCTTGTGGAACACCACCAACCAACATCCTGGAAACTTTTGCCATGTCTTGTGTTACTCTCCTTGGATTCTGCACCTCCATCGGGGACACCATCAGTGTTTAGCATTGCTGAATCTGAAGCTCTGATACCACTGTCACATGTGCGGAAGTTCTCGGCCCGAAACATCTTTCATAGGAACACATAGATGCAAAACACAAAGAAGAGACGCAGAGAAGAGAGAGAGAGCTGTATTTTCACTTTATATTCATATAGCACAAAAGGGTACAAGTCTTGGTAGCCCTAGGCATGCCCAAAAAGGTAGTCTTGACTCCAAAAAGTCCAAGTCTATGATCCGATCCTAACAAGGAATGAATGAAGCAAAAGGTTCTTAGCTAGGCCTTTATATAGGCGCATGAGGAAATTCCCAACTGGTCAACCTGCTGTCGGCCAACAAAAAGACACCAAAAAGTCCAGATGTAGCCGACGCCTTTTGTAGCTCCTTGAGTACTTTGCCGACTTGTCCTTGCATCCAAAGGGTACCTTCAGGAATCCTCATGTGCCGTGCTCGTGTCCTAAATGATGTGTTTATCTGCTGCCCTTTAGGGATTAGCTATGGGAGGAGCATGTCCATGTGCATGCACATGACACCACCTATGTAGCCAAAAGTCTTGAGCAATTCGTTATGCTCATACTCTGGGTCAAGGTTGCCCTTTTGCCTATCTTCGAGCGCCCGACTCACAATGGCGCCAAACTGAAGGTGTGGGAGTTGGACACTGGAGGACTCACCATGGCAAATGTTGAGGTTGGGGTGTTGGTATGAGTAGGGGTCTTCTTAGGGCAAACCCTAGAAGTTTGTTCTTCTATATGACAAGAAACACCGCCCCTCCATCTTGTATTGTTCTTGCTCTTCAGGACTGATCTTATCACCTGCCTTGCCGGCTAGAGGCTTTTGGTCTGGAGTAATTGGTCTGGAGTAAGGCAAGGTCCGTTGTTCAAGTCCTTGGAGCTAGAGGCTCTTGGGGTAGACTCGGATTTGGTCTGGTTCTGGCCTTTCCTGGAGGCACTGGCATTGGCTACTCCGGGCTGGAAGGTCCTTGGTTTTTTGTTGTTACCTCATCTTGGCACCATGCTCAAGGGAAAATGTCTCATCGAATGTTTTTGGTTTGAACATGCGCACATCCTACCGGATTTGTGTGTCCAAATCATAGAGGAATTGACCTCTTTTGTGTGCATCTCGATTTCTGCAACTTTAAAAGCCAGGTGAGTGACTTTATTTGCAAATTGGAGGATAGGTAGCGCGTTCTCGCGCAATCCCCGATACTTGTTCTCGAGTTGCTGAAGATAATGAGGCGGTAGAAACCGCTTCTTGATTTCAGTGACAAATTGGTCCCATCGGTAGTCAGCAACTCGATAGTTGGAATTGACCTGGGCCCAATGAGTCCACCATGAGATGGCTTCCCCTTTAATGTAGCAACTAGCTAACACCACTTTCTCTATGTTTGACTAAATTTCGAGCTTTTATAGGCATCAATTTCTGAAGTAGAGAGCAATTTTTGTAAAAGTCCCAATTTTTCTTTGAGGTTGTAGCTTTTAAATTGATGCAGAAATGGAAAAATTGAAAGAACCCCAAATTTTTACCACCCACCCACCCACCCACCCACACATATATATATATATTTGTTGATGTGTAGGTGTTGTAGGTACAAGAAGTTGGTTGTTAGTAGGGTGGCTCTTCACAGAGGCAGCTGGTCAGGGGTGGAAGCATGGGTGCTTGTTGTCATAGAGACTGAATAGTGTGAGTAGAGGCTAGGTTGCAGGCAGCAATGGAGCAATTGGTGAAGAGTTGAACAAATGGGAAGAGCCCTGGTTGAGGCGGGTTGAGTGTAGATGTCAGTTGTCGATGGTGCTTCGAACAGAAGGCGAAGATGCGAGAGTTAGCGTGGCAAAGGGACGGTCGGTGAGTAGTGCACTAGCTCCAGCACATACAGGTAGATATGTTGTCGAACAATAGTAAATGGCCGTAGGACGTTGTGAGTAGTTGAAGTGGGCGCCTTGTTGTGAGGGCAAAAGGACGAAAGGACCAGATGTACAAGAGATCAGAGAAAAACAACACAACATGAAATAAGTAGAGAGTGGGCTGCCGTCCGGATGGTGTGATGTAGCAGAGTGGGCTGCTGTCCCGATGGTGAGAGCTGAGGAAAAAAACGTCGATATGCTCTGATGTAGCAGAGAGGGCTGTTGTCCCATAAGCTGTGGTAAAACGCTGATGATATGCTGATGTAAGTGTTGATGTAAACGCTGATGATGTGATGATGTAAATGCTGATGTAAACGCTGATGATATGCTGATGTAAGCGCTGAATGTAGCAGAGAGGGCTACTGTCCCACTGTGTGGCCTGTAGCAAAGAGTGGGCTGCTGTCCTGAGATGTGGCCAAATGATAAAACACTGAGATGCTGTCCTGTCAGGTGATGATGGTGAAGCAATGTGGTGTAGAGCCTGGCAGAAGCAGCAGCAGCAGCAGATCACTTGTTGCACGTTGAAATCCTAAAGGAGCAGAGATGAGGTGAAGGAGACGATTAGTGGCGCTGTTATGGCTTCGTTGGTGGACTGATAGCAGCAATGTACAGACAGTAGCGATGGGCGGCAGCCGCTTGCTGATGTGAAAGGTGGCACACAATAGCAAAAAGCAGCTGACCTGCTCTGACACCAATTGAAAACTCTAGGGTTAGGATTATACATGCCTAATGTAAGGAGGCTAAAAAATGTCCTTCATGGCTACTGTGTGTGCATAGTGATATCACTATGCACACACAGTAGCCATGAAGGACATTTTTTAGCCTCCTTAGCTTAGGCATGTATAATCAAACTCTAGGGTTAGGATTATACATGCCTAAGCTAAGGAGGCTAAAAAATGTCCTTCATGGCTAAAAAATGTCCTTCATGGCTACTGTGTGTGCATATGCACACACAGTAGCCATGAAGGACATTTTTTAGCCTCCTTAGCTTAGGCATGTATAATCCTAACCCTAGAGTTTTCAATTGGTATATATATATATATATATATATATATATATATATATATATATATATATATATATATAGAGAGAGAGAGAGAGAGAGAGAGAGAGAGAGAGAGAGAGAGAGAGAGAGAGAAATGAAATGAAATGTTATATTAACGTCTTCAAAAGGCCATAATGACCTATGAGACCAAAAAGTTACATCATGGTGGATCTAATACAATGTCTGGATAAAAAAACCAGAAAATGAAACTGGAACTGGAAGGTAAACAGAAACCCTTATAGGGTGTGAATATATATATATATATATAGAGAGAGAGAGAGAGAGAACATCACTAGAGAGAATATGTTGCACAACCCAATAATCTTGTTGATCGATCTGTTGAAGTTTACACCAAGGCCCCTGTTCAAAAACTTTTACATACTTTCACCTCTAAGAGGTGTTCACACACGCTAACAGTCATAGGGAGTGGGAGTGTTTCACACACGCTAACACTCATAGGGAGTGTTCACACACACAAAACCCAACAACATGCGTAGCCAGAGGGGAAAAAATGGGTGATTAATATTGGGAAAAAGCAGCATATCATTTTTTATTGGAAAAAAACAAATGTTTCTCAATAGAAAAATAGTAGATAGTTTTTTTCTAAAAAGGGGGGAAAGCTTTAAATCAATAAAAACACATGGTTTTTTTAAATTAAAACTGAAAAGCACTTTAGTTCTTTTTGAGAAAAACCCAAAGCAAGTAAACTCCTTGATTTTTTTGGTATAAAAGGGGGGGGTTTGCTTATGAGTTCTCCACATTCGAAAGTCCATCTCCTTGGTTAAGAGGGCTGAAAGTACACGGCCAGCTTCCAAGAGAGGATTTGGTACTTGCGTTCGTGGACGAGTGGGATTTTGGCGACTTCTCATCTCGACACGCGAGTTTTGCTTGAGTAGCAACAAATTATCTTGGGTCTGTCATGGCTGATGAAGTATAGAACGATTGTGGGATGGATGGGAATGTTCAACTATACGATGACCATCAGAATGACGATGTGATGGTCTATGACCTGGTCACTAAGGTTGACTTCAACACAAGGATGACCTTGCTAGTGCAGCAGATTGCGAACCTTACCAACACTATTGTTGTAATGCAAGCAACTTTGGCGGGTTTGGTGGCAACAGGGGGAGATGGGACATCGTTAGTTGCACCCTCTTTTCCTCTAGAGCCCTATACGGGGCAATTGAAACAGAAGACTCAAGAGAGAGTTGACTCTTGGCTTCATAGACACTTTGAGTTCCATCTGCTCCTTGAGGGATAAGAAGATACAGATGGTACAAGGATTTGTGACAGGAAAAGCCCTTACCTGGTGGAAAGAGTTACGAGTGAAGCCCACGACTTGGGTAGATTTTGAGAGGGTTTTACGTGAAGAGTTTCTGCAAGCCGAGGATGAGTTTGACATTGTATCCAAGTTTAAAACCTTGGAAATGAAGAATGTGTCTTTTGACACATATTTGTAGAAATTTGGAGTGTCGTTAGCTCGGGCAACTCACATGGGCCCTATCACTATTTTGGGATTCTTGGTGGATGGGTTGCGTGATGGATATCAGCTCCAGAAAAGGAATAATTGAAGCAAAACATTGGATGATGTCATCCGATATGCCAAGATTTTTGATGAGACCATGGTGAAGAAACAATCAAAGAAACCCCAACAACCCTCATTGATAGATTATGTAGGGTCCAACGTAAACGAAAGTTTAGGCTTGTTGGCAAGAGTTCAGAGATTCTTGTAGAGAGCGAGAGTTAGTCACATACTACGTGTGACCCTAGCTCAAAGAAATCAAAGAAAGTGGAATAGACTCTTCATTACATTAAGGAGGGTCGGTGCTTCACTTGTGGCTAGCAAGGGCACACGAGGAGGAATTGTCCCAGTGAAGGTCAAGTCAAAGTCAAAGGGAGCTCATGCGACCGAGGCTAAAGATAAGTTTTTTTCCGTATATACTGTTGTTTCAGATGTAAGGGTTGTAGCTTTAATATGAAAGTTTTTAGTCCTATGGACCTAATACGGATGTATGGGTGAGTTGTGGGGAAAATTGTACACATTCTTTTGACCGTGGGAGTACTCACAACTTCATGAATGCCAAGCTTGTGTAGAAGTTGGGAGTGGAGATGCAACCAAGTGATCACCAGTATTGTGTCGACATGCCGTCGGACACACAGTTTTGGTGTCGATGAGTGTCTTAGTTGCCTATAACTATAGAGAGCTTCTTGGAGCTACTAGATTTCATGATTATGAATCTGGATAGAGTAGATGTTATTATTGGAAAAGACACCGCCATATGTACAAATAACTTGGAAGGGTCATAGCCTATCTTTCGTCATGGACGGTGTCCAATTTTGTCTCTAGGGTGATATTGATGTCCCCTCTACTAAGCTTGTAAACTCAGGTGAACTTTGTAATATAGTAAAGGATTCTAGTTATGAAGTGTTACAATGTGTTCTAGATACCATGCCATTTGATGCTAATTGTGAGTTTAATTCAGTTAGTCTTGATGTATGAAAGACACAAGCTTTAGAGAACATCAGAGTAGAGTTTGCCGATGTTTTTTGAGCTGAGTTTGTAAGCCTAGCGGGGCGTGCCGTGGCAGACTCAACCACGTATCCAAGAGAGAGAGAGAGAGAGAGAGAGAGAGAGAGAGAGAGAGAGAGGGGATTAGGGAACTTTGCAGAGTACACCACACTGAGCGGGGAACATGCCTCGGCCCCTTTTAGGAATTTATTCAGGAACAATCCACAGGCATGCTGGCCAGGATCAATACAACAATGACTACAAAACCAAACAAATATGCCGATGTAGAAACCCAAGTCGATGTCGATGTCAAGGCACAAGATCTCTAATGCCGAGCACACCACGGGGATGACCCACAAGAATCTCTCATCGGGCTAGTACCAGATCCAATATCCAAGTCTAAATCCAGGTCCAAGTCTAGATGCAGATCCAAATCCAAGTCCAAGTCCAAACCAAATCCATATGAAGTGTACAAGGGATAAGTGTATACGATGACAATCAAGGTGTAGAAAACAGTCCACAAAGGTTGTATAGATGTGTAAGAACCAGGGTAGGACCATGAGATAGCACTGAGTAATCAGTTAGTGCCCCATTACATCAAGTGGCGGCATTGGCGGAGGTTCTGTTAGTGGGTAGCCCAAAGGTTCTCTGAAGGCGGCACAAACAGCAGCAGTCGGCTCTAGGGCTGGCTCAAGCCATAGCCAATAATGGACGGTGCTACTCTGCAAGTGGCAGCCAGGTGGCACAAACTGGAAAGGGTAGCAGGTGGGTGCTCCAGTTACAGGCGGCTGGGCAGTGGTTTAGGTGGCTCAGCCAAACAAGATGGAGTGCTGGCTGGCAACAGTGGGTAGCGATTCAGGCAGCAGCAGCTCCTGTCGGCAGCGCACAGACAGGTGCAGGTTGTACAGCAGCAAGCGGCACTGGTTGCAGGTGGTACACAGGTGTAGATAGCTGGCTGAAGGCGATGGCGGCTCAGGTGCACAGGTGATTGGGTGCAGGTGGCAGCAGATGGCACAGTCCACACAGCGGCGTTAAACAGCAGGCTGACGGCGTTGATTTTTTTCAACAGAAGAACGGCGCTTTCCAGCAGGTGGCGGCGTACATGCTGCAGCACCTAGATGTTGGAAGATATTGATGAGGACGATGATCTTCAGTTATACACGTTTGGCGACCAGTTGAGGCTTTCCAATGGATCCAAGGGGCACTCCAGTCCGATACCTCGGCTGTCAAGTTGGCATTGATCTAGCAGCAGCTTGCTCCGCTTCTTTTGAGTATTCGGAAGAAGCTTCTATATTGGAGCTCGGCGAGGCTATCCCTTGCAGGCAGAGTGGTGGCGGCGAACCAAGTACTGCTTGCCACTATGTGGTACATCACTTCGTGTGCTGGGCCTTTCTCGGGCTTGTTTGGCCAAGTACAGCATTTGATCCGGAACTTCTTGTGGGCCGGAAGTGATGGGAGGCCAACCAGGGCCAAGGTGGCATGGAGAGTGATCATTCAGTCACGTAGCAGAGGGAGGCTAGGTTTCATTGATCCAACTATATAGAGCCGTGCCCTGTTAGGCAAGTTGATTGTCAGAGGACTCCAACCGGCTCGGATTTCAGACCGCACTCTGAGCCTTGGAGGCCTGTGGCCGCAGAGCACTAGATGGATCTACACAGAGATGCGAGCCCGTGGTTTTAGTCCTGCCTTTGAGGACAGATTCGCAGCCAGTCTACTTCATGCTTGGGATCATCTCAGACTAGCCCTCAAATAGATTGTTCCAGTGGCCTCAGAGGAGCAGCTTCGGCAGCCTTTGATCTGGAACCCCTTGATCCGGTTACACTGGCTAGTGGCCACATTCTAGGGGCCCGACCGCACATATCCTTGGGCGCCTGGAGCATGGGACCGGCCAGGTCTCTTGGAGATTGGGTTGCACACAGGCAGTTACCTGAGGAGCAAGAGAGAGGCCTGACAGGGATCCGGGGTAGAGACAGGCTCAACATCGACATTGACTCAGCTATTCCTCCGAAGTGGTTGACTCCTATTCCAGACCTGACACCCCCCCGGATATGGCTAGGTGTGTTCACCAGACACGATATTCTCGTGGCGGTCTATGGAGCAGATGAGGACAGTTGTCTGCTCACTTTTTCTATTGAATTACATGGCAAATTAGAGAAATCAGAGCATCCTTTGGAGGATTTCAGAGACGGCACCTTGCAGAGGGTGAGGGTGATTGGTTTTCGGGCACGTGCATGGCACATAGATCCAGCACCGGCCAAGGTGGCCAGGGAGAGATTTTGGCGGCTATGGATTTGGGAGTGCCGACCTCTCACGCAGTTGCAGTGGGACCCTGGAGAGTGGACGTGGCATGATCCATAGATCGGGTGGAGACCCTTTCTTTGCATATAGAGCGAGGCTCGGCTGCAGGATCCAGATGTCGGAGATAGATGGCACACCGGCAACAGCAGCACACTGGCTGTCTCAAGGCCTATCACAACGCTTCCTTTTAGATTTCTGGAAGAGACGTCGGGACAGCTTTCGGCCGAGGAAGATCACTCTCTTCCTCTGGTTGACGGCACACAAGAGTCTGGCAGTGGGTACTTGGCTCGCAGTCGGAGGGTGGCTAGCAACTTGCCCGAGATGCGGCCACCCCCAGGAGTCTCAGGGACATTGCCTTTGGGATTGCCCGAAGGCTCAGCAGATTTGGAAGCGGATTCTCTGCATCTTTGCTATGGACATGGCATCGACCTGGATTATCACTTGGGGTATTGTCGCTTGGGCCACCGGGCTAGAGTGGTAAAGACTTATGAGGAGGATGGGGAAGGCCATTGAAACCGGCCTTCAGCAACTTGACGGGCGGTGAACACTCTTAATCACACTTTAATCACTTTACGAACTGGAATAATAAATTTGGAAGAAGATGAAAATAAATAAGTGGAGCTAGAGTGCTCCTGCACAAAAGACCAATTGGCCCCAAAGCGTGGTGCCCCCGCAGGTATTTATTTATAACTCAAGGTCGGCGTAGCCCTTGTACAATCCCCGAGAAGATTCCTCCTTGATCCACGGGGAGGAAATCTCCTTCAAGCTTTCACCCAAGATGTGTTGTGGGATACAAGGGCCTTTGCCCCTTATTTATACAAGTTTGGGGGAAAAAGCTATGCTTTTCCCCCTTAGAAAAATCTATTACAAAGCCCTTTTCCCAAAAACCATCGAATAGCTTTTCTCTTTCTTTTTCTTTTTTTAATAAAAAAAATATTCCATGCTGCGTTTGGGCTGCCCGGTGCTTTTCTCATGCATTTTTTTTCCCTGCGCGTTTGGGCTGCCCGCCGGCGCCCACGCTTCGCTGCTGCCCACCTTGCGTTTGCTACACGGTGCCCACGCTTCACTGCTGCCCGCGCTTGGCTGCATTGCAGCGCGTGATGTGGCAGCCGACTGTCTGCCCACATGGCAGCACCTGCACATGTGTAGTCCAGCCTGCCACGTTAGCCAGATGTGGTCCCCTGCTATAGCCAGCCATCATCCCCTGCAGCTCCACGTCACCTACCACATCACTTGCACCCGTGCCACGTGGCAGTGCCACATCAACTGTTGATTGGGCTGACCGTTGA
This sequence comes from Cibotium barometz, assembly GCF_041138505.1. Taxonomy (NCBI): domain Eukaryota; kingdom Viridiplantae; phylum Streptophyta; class Polypodiopsida; order Cyatheales; family Cibotiaceae; genus Cibotium; species Cibotium barometz. Next base: position 17,540,302 of record NC_141081.1, read on the forward strand.
CCCACAGGATGTCTCAGCTGCTGCTGCTCTTGCATCAAGGTAAGAGAAACACACATATACATGCACATAAACAAACATATGAGCATGCACACATGCACACACACACACACCAAAACATGTATCTGAATCCACACACATGTACAGACTTACACATGCATTTATTGGATTAAACATGATTAGTGAATGCTTAAACATGCTTAGATCATACTTACAATGCTTAAGACAAAGAGGTAAAATACTTAGTCTTGTAACATACCCCTCTCTTAAAACAAAGCAATCGTCCTCGATTGTTCATTCAAAGGCTCTGCCAATTGAAACAGAACCTAAGAGAGCAACGAGAAAGCTATGTCGTGCCAACTGAAACATAACATCGTAATACATAAATCGAGAGCATCCACTTTGTGAATAATCATGTCCCCCTGGATGCTTTACCTGCTCTGCTTATGGCCATACCACAGGGCCCACGATTAGCAGTACATCATGAACAAGAATAAACAGTGATGCATATCAAATGAAAGTCTAGAATAGGCGTCCCCATTCTCTGAAGATATTCGTATATCCATGAATCAAACCATGTGACTAGTACACATATATCATAGAAATCCCATAGGCAGATATATTGTCAGTTCTTTATCTCGGGTGTGTTGATAAGAACACCAAGCAACTTCTAGATCTCATCCAAATGAACTCTGTGACAAAGGAGCGGAGTCACCCCCCTCTTGAGTAACAGGTAGTACTCTAGAATCCACATCTGAACTTGTTGAAGCATTTTCTAGGGTAGGCTCCAAACCAAAAGCCTCGAGGTAAAGTTGTAGTATCCTCGGTGAATCTGCCATGTCACCCTCCTCCATCCACTTCGAATCCATAGGTGAATAGTTCACAAACTTCACCAAATATCGACGTGAAACTTTTCCTCTGACTTTTTTTTCTTTATGTGCCAAAATCTGTTCCGATTGAAGAATCGCATCAAGTTCTTCTACCTCTGGTTGAGGCCCATCAATCTGATCTGTAGGCACCGCACCTTTGAAAGGTCTAAGAAGACTCACATGGAATGCATTATGAATCTTCCAATGATCCGGTAACTGAAGACGATAGGACACATCACTCATCTTCTCAATCACTTGAAAAGGCCCGTAGTACCGCATACTCAATTTAGGATATAAGCTCTGTTTACCCTTCATTTCCTGAGTCTAGCCTTCTCAAATCTCAAAAGCACCCTATCATCCAAATCAAAAACCAATGATCGGACGGTGAAGGTTTGCTACTTTCCTTTGTTTCTCTTGAGTCCTTTGAAGAGCCACCTTGATCTTTTTGTAAGTCTCATCCATATTCTCCACAAAACGATCTGCCTCGAAGATCTTATCTTTTGTATGCAGGATCGGAGGTACTTTCTTTTCGCCTTCCACAATCTCGAAAGGTGCCTTACCTGTCGAAGTGTGAATGGTGGTGTTGTAAGCAAACTCCACCAAAGGAAGATACTTTTCCCACTGTTCCTTATGATCCGAAACATAACACTTTAGAAGATCCAATACAACTGAGTTGGCAATTTCCGATTGCCCATCTGTTTGTGGATGAAAAGGCGATGAGAACTTCAACGAAGTCATGTTCTCGAACAATGCTCTCCAAAATAAACTCGTCATTCGAGGATCTCGCTCACTGACAATAGATGTGAGCATCCCATGGTATTTGAAGATATTCGTCAAAAATATCCTCACCATTTGCTCTGCATTAATCTTCTTCCTGACTGGAATGAAATGAGCTTGCTTGCTGAAACGATCTATGATAGTCCAGATGCCATCATTCCCACTCTTTGTCCTAGGAAGATCAAAGATAAAATCCATAGCAATACTCTCCCACGGTCTATTTGGAATAGGCAAAGGATGAAGTAACCCAGGTGTCTTTTGACGGTCATACTTCACCTTCTGACAAATGATACAATCACGAACAAAAGCATCAGCATCCCTGCGCATAGTAGGCCAATAAAAGAATGCCTCCAAAGCCTTCACTATAGCCTCAATACCACAATGGCCTGCATAAGGCGGAGTATGGCATTCTGTCAAAACCTTCTGCCTCAACTGAAATGTGACACACAATTTGTTATGCATCATCAAAAATCCTTCCTTGAGAGAATAATAATCAACTCGCTCCCCTCCAGTCAAACGATCAAAAATCCGCTCAAAATCCGAGTCATGAGCATACTATTCTCGCATATCATCAAGTTCATGTGATGAAAGATAATGGAGACGGTGGCCACATGTGGTTTCCTAGACAAGGCATCCGCAACCACATTCTTTCTGCCATCCACATGAACAATTTGAAAGTGAAACATGGACAAAAAGACCGCCGGTGCTCTTCGACCCCTCTGACCGCTGGTCCCCTTTGACGTCTCATACGTACATGGCCAACTCCGATGGCACTCATGGAGGCAACACCCCTCTCCCTTTCCCAAGGCAGGGAGAGATCCTCTTCGAGATCCTGAGCACCATCTTCCTTTCTCCTCTCCCTTTCCCAAGGCAGGGAGAGATCCTCTTCGAGATCCTCTTGAGCACCACCCGAGGAAGGAGGAGTTAAGGGGAGCACTCTCTCGGCAGCATACAGATAGTCTGGGACATACTCTCACAGAAGAGGACACTCTCCTGTGTATCACCTGGAGTTCTAGCATAGTCCTTCTATCGGAGCAGAGTCTCCCTTGTATCACTCCTTTTTGGTATTGTGGTGGTAGTTTTGTGCTCTGTTTGGTGTTTTGTCTCTCTCTTTGTGTGAGCGAGGTGAGTTGAGGTGTGAGTGGTGTGTGTGGTGTGAGTGAGAGGCCTGTAGGGGTACTGCGGTGCTAGGTGGTGGTCGGAGAGCATTGTAGACAGTGTAGAGCCTAGGTCTTGCATGTTTAGCTAGTGAGGTCGACTCATCCTTGGTGGGTATACTTCCTTGAGAGGATCCACGCTCCCTTCTCCCCCAACCATAGTGTTTGTGGCGGTTGTCTTCGAGTTCCCTAGCAAGGACCGACGGAGTCATCCACAGTTTAGACAAAATTTGGCAATCACGATGGGACTCTCCTAGAGGTCAAGGATAGTCTCAATTTTTTTTTTCTTTTTTGGTGATTTTTGATTGTGGTGAGAGGAGTGTTGTGCATGCCCCCTATGACTAGAGCTTCTGGAGGTGATTCACCCCTTCATTCTCCTCTTCGAACTAGTCGTAGGGTTCTTCCTCGTTCCCTTACTCTTCCCTCAGCATCTTCCTCTTCTAACCCTATGGCAACTCCAGGGCCAGAGCCATTGGCTACTGTCCTTAACTGCATGCAAGTTAAGCTACCAACCTTCAAAGGTACCATCACTGAAGATGCGGAAGACCATGTGCGGCGGTTCCTCACTATGTGTGACTCAAGAGGTCTCAACCGAGATGATGCACACTTGGTCTTGTTCCCAACCACGTTGGAAGAAAGTGCCGACCGGTGGTACAGTCAATTTTCCATCAGCCACTTCCCGGATTGGACCACCCTTAGGCTACAGTTCTTGGCTACCTTTTGGCTAGGGAACTACTTCGACCTCATCACTCAAGAGCTCAACCAACTCTCCATGAAGGCGGGGGAGTTAGTGGCCCAACTTGTCACAAGAGCTAAAGTTTTGGTCGCTCGGCTACCCCAAGATCCTGGAAACTACATGCTACAACAGTGGGTGCTTCGAGCACTCCCTACTCAAACGGCGATGAAGATGAGAGAGACTTTTCCACCCCAAGGCATCCTGCAAGACTTCCAAGACAGAGCTACACAACTGGAGAATGCTCGCCTCATGGCGGAGCGTAGTACCTCTTTGTCCCCACTTATCCCTGGCATGTCTTCGGCTCTTCCAATCGTTCCTCTAGCCTTGACGGTAGCTTCTACATGTGCTTCCATGGACGAGCTAGGCAAGCTCAAGAAGGAGCTTGAAGATTTCAAAAGGTCACAACAAGAGGACGCGGCCGTGGCTGCGCTTTGGAAGGAGATTGAGCAGCGCAAGGTCAAAGATCCCAAGACGAGTCCATGGTGCCCGATATGTAGCTCGCAAGGCCATCTTCCAAATGATTGTCCCCCCAAGAAATATTGCTCATTTTGCTCAAAGGTGGGCCATGAGGACAGGAGTGTTACTACCTCAAGGGACTTCGCCTTATGCAACAACAACTTAAGCATCCTGGCCAGTGTGCCTGTGGATTGTTCCTGAATAAATTCCTGAAAGGGGGCGGGCCTGTTCCCCGCTCAATGTGGTGTACTGTGCAAGATCCCCATTCCCTTTTCTCTCTCCCCTCTCTCTCTTTATATTTTTATTTCTTAACAATGGAGTAGTGCTGCACTACTTGCCTTGGTACTTGGAGCCGGGACCTTTCCTCACCCACATGGCGGCGTCACTTGGGCATTATAGCACCTATGACATTGGAGGGATGTAACGTATTCATGAGGAGCCGATATTCTTTTATTAACTAATAGAAGGATATTTTAAAGGGAGGGGATGGGGGGGTGGGGTGGGGCATCCATAGGACTAAATGACACATTATGAATCAGGAGGGATTTAAGGCTGAAAAGAGGCGTCGTGATCTTGCCTAATCTAAACCGTCGGATTTCCATTGGGCAAGTGAACTAGGGGTGAACTCAGGGTATACCATGGGGATTTTTGGGACTTGGAAAATTTTGGAGGGGTTGAGCTTAATGCAAAAGAGGATTCGAACTTGGAACCATCCACTCAAACTTTCAACATCTAACCACTATGCTATACTTTCCAGCAGGTTGTGGAGAGTGTTTTTAAATTTTAATCTTGATATTTTGGTCCCTAGTTCACTTTCTTACCGGAAAATGTTTCCCTAGTTCACTTTCTTGCCGGAAAAGGTCTCCCTAGTTCACCCCTAGTTCACCTTGCGAGTTCACCCCTAGTTCACCCCTAGTTTACTCGAGTTTACCCGCAGTTCACTTGTAGTTCACTTGGGAATCCAACGGTGTTGATCAAATCCTGATCGCGACGCCTCTTTCCAACCATAGATTCCTCCTGATTCATGATGTGTCACTTAGTCATGAGGGTAGGGCACTTAAGTACCCCCCCCTCCCAACCCCCCTTCTTCTTCCTTCCTCTTCTTTCCCTTCACAAGTGAGACTTGTCTCTCCTTACACATGGTGCATACAGATTGTGGTTGGAGAGAGAAGTGAGCAAGCAAGCTGTGTCTTGTGCATGAACATCTGTGCATGCTGTATGGATAGGTTGCACAAGCAAGCAGACAATGCTGCTGTGTGGCAAGGTGTGAAGAAGCCTTTGCAGGTGGGGCATTTATACTGGCAGCTGTGCACCAGTATGGAACTGTTTTTTTTTTTGGGGGGGGGGTGCGGTTGTGCTAAACAGTGGTGCTGTCACATGTGCAGACCATTGCAGAGGTTGTATGCTTGGTTGCACTGCTATACGGAGGGTTTCTTGGTATAAACAGCTTCTGAGGGGGCTGAAACTGCATGAAAGTGGATTGTTTATGATCAAAACTTGTAGGTAAACTTACCCATACACATGCTTGAAAGGGCGTTTCAGTCTCACATAGCCCTTGAATATCTATCGTAGAGTCTTTTAAACTAGTTTTCTTTTCAAGCTGGCCTCTTGTGTCTAGTCTTCTTATTTGGTTTGTTCTCCATAGCCTGATAGGTGTCAAGATCCTTATGGGCTTGGTGTCTAGATCCTTACCTGTTATGAATCAAGTATAAGTAGCCTGACATTTAACATCTAAGCTTTTGTAAGCTGCAAGTATTTTTTCAAGGGAAGTTTTCTTTGTTAGACCTGCTGGACAGAACTTGTGGATCAGCGAGAGGGCACTTTATCACAACGAACCTTGTAGGGGTTGGCCTAGCTCTAGTGTGTTGGAAGTGCAGATATTTTTGGTTTGATAGCAAAGACCAGACAGAGCGAGCCAGCAGCCAGTAACCATTTGACTAGCTGTCTTATCTTTTCAACCTCACAAATTACAATCAATTCTTTCAAAGCATGGTCTCTAAATCTGTCACTACATTTGACACTTGTTGATGGGGCCTAATTAGGTTTGATGCTTCATGAAAAAACAAATTGAGCTTGCATCATGGCAAGAGCCAGAGCTGTAGTCAAGTTTACTGAGTTTTATGACTGTCTTCTTTTATTGTTTGACTTATATCTTTGCTGAGACTTGAAGTTATTTTAATACAGTAAAGTCTTTTTGCTTGTATGAGAGTTCTAATTTAAATGCAGACAAGGAAGAAGAGTTGGAGTTCATGAAGAAGCTAGAAAGCAGTCAGAGGAAAAAGTTTCGTAAAGAGCATGATGATCTCATTGACGAGCTCCTCCCAAAGGCCACAGGAAAGGAGAGGCTTATTGAGAAAAGGTCTATTCGACAAGAGCAAGCTCGCCTTCGTGAGGAGAGCCCTGAAGTACTGAGAGAGAGAGACATTATGGGAGGAGGAGATGATTTCAAACAGAGGTTTGCATCGACTTTTTGTCAGCATATGCATCTTATAGTTATTAAGGCTTACTGGTTAAAACAAATTAAGAGTTCCTGGTTTTGTATAAGTTTTAGTTTGTATGCCTAAACCCTGTAATTGTGTACACCAAAGAGCTGTTAATAAAATGGTATACTGTATACAGCATGTTTGTAAATGTTTGCTTTGAACCTCTGGTGTTTGTAGTGGACTCCAGTGTTTTTCTTTATTATTTCCTTGGAGAAGAGACTTCTATTAAGTATGAAAAAATAAACATAAGGGAGATTTCAAACCAAACAAGGGGGAAATCTCAACCATCAAGCGCCTTGTGCTGCCAAGAAGGGGTTCCATATGAGTGGCAGTGAAAAAGACGCCTTGATACCTCGATCTCGTAAATCGGCTGCGCTTTCTCTTTGCAACCCTCGAAGATCCTTGGATTCTGGCCCAAGTGGCCATGAGGGTGTGGATCACTCCAAATCCTGCAGATGCAGTGTATCATAAACCAAAGTGCCCTCAATGGCGTTAGTGCTCGTGAGCTTCTCCTTTTTCCTCGGCACTTCTCGATTCTCCTCATGAGCCTTTGGCCCTTTAGACCATGTGACTACCAAAACGGCTCCACCTGTGAAGGTTCAATATGCACCATATTTATTGTCGGAGCCTGGGCCAAAGTAGACCCCTCGGTCTACTTTTTTGCAGCTCTTGTTGATGCTTTTTCCATAAGGTCATGAAGACGGTGAGCAACTCCCTGATTGATCACGATTCACAATGACCAGATCCCTGTCCTTCCCCTCATACCTGAGTTGTGGGCCTGACTTTGTCAACCAAATGATGGCACCAAAAGAAATGTAAGCATCCCTCCTTATCCTTCCAAGGAATGTGCTATCACAGTCCAAATCGTTTGGGCTTCCCCGGACTCCCACAAGGAATGGTAGACTATCTTTGAAGTTTCTGCACATCTTCGGGCATGCTAGGCTAACACCAAAGATTGATTTCAAGTGGATGTTGGCGAGACCACCAAGTAGAGAAAGGAGGATGTGTCCTTTTGGAAGAGTGCCACAACCTCCTCCAAAAAGTCCTTTGAATGTCAGGTGTCATACCATAAGCCTCCCAATGAGTTGTAAGAGTAGGGATTGTTTGAATGTGTCCCAGGAGAGGAGAAGATGCCTGGTTCCATAAAGTATAAGTAAAGAAAGGCATGCTTTTCATTAGGTTGGTAGCATCCCTCCATGCTCACTCACCAGGTTCCCAATGCAAATACCCGATAGGACATCCATCATACAACGAAAGGCTTTTATCCCTTGGGGGGGGGGGGGGGATCAATATAAAAGTGCTTCTCTCTCCCTCTCCCTCTCCCACCCTCTTCCCTCTCTTTCTCCCTCTCCCACCCTCCCTATGTATAATCTCTCCTTCCTTCTCTCTTATGTTGAACCCTTCTCCCTTCCTTTGTCCAACTCTCTCTTTCACCTCGTCTCTCTCTCTCTCTCTCTCTCACTATATTCACACCCTATAAGGGTTTCTGTTTACCTTCCATTTCCAGTTTCATTTTCTAGGTGCTAGTAGTATCTTCTTTATTTTTCATTTTCTGGGTTTTTTTTATCCAGACATTGTATCAGATCCACCATGATGTAACTTTTGGTCTCATAGGTCATTATGGCCTTTTGAAGACGTTAATATAACATTTCATTTCATTTTCATTTCTCTCTCTCTCTCTCTCTCTCTATGTTTTCTTTCTGTTTTATTTTCCATTCCATGACGAGATATGCCATGGACGCATAGGCCCATGGGTCTTTAGTAGACGCTTAATCTCTCTCTCTCTCTCTCTCTCTCTTTCTATATATATATATATATATACTATCTTTTTTTTTTTGTTAACACGTTATGCCAACAACTCTCACAAGACTCACCACCCTTAAACTTGACTCACATAGATAGCAAGAGCCTTAGTGATCCAATCAAGATGTTCATGGACCACTTAGCATAGAACCTCACTAAGAAATGATTAGATGCTAATGATGAATGCCTAAATCAAGCATGATTATCAATACAAGCATTAACACTTAAGCATAACTTAAGTGTGCATTTTCTTCCAAGCTTGTAGACTGTCATGGCACCTTGGGACAAGCAGAAATCCCCTCCCCCTTCAAGCCAGACAAATGGGCTTTGATGCGGGTTACACTCCCGCCAACCACCAACAAACATAAATTGCATCTCCATTTTTCAGCCCTGGACCCACCATATCTTCCAAGAGAAGTGACGTCACGACGTGTGCCCACACAACATCACGAGTTCGACCCATCTGGCAAAAGAAATTAAAAAAAAGCTCCCTACGGAAAATCCCCAATCTTAGGAAGCTTCACAACTTGCCCAAAAAACATTTAAATTGATTACCTGCTTAGCACAATACATGGTGGGAATGCCCCGCGTGGTAGAAATCCCCCTCCTGAAGGGGGTGTGTGCAAGAAACATGTATGCAAAAACGCGTGTGCGCGTTTTGGACTCGTGAGCAGCAAAAGCATAAAAAGGGCCCAAATTTCCAGCCGTACGTTTTCTAAACGTTCAAAATCCCCAAAATCTTAAGAAAAAAAAACAAGAGATAAAAAAATCGTATCAAAAAAATCGAAACATTTCAAAACGTTTCGTACTTTCAGTGAAGTCTGAAATGCGTTTCATTGCTACTATGATAGAAGCATATGCCAAAAAAAGGGCAGAAGGTTGCAGCAGCAGGCCAGCTGGCTAGAGCAGCCTATATAGTTATTAGTATAGAAACATATGCAAAAGGAAAATAAAACACCTAGGCTTACCTTGAGGCTTGGCAGCAAGCTAGGACAGCAGTCGTGAGGGTGGACAGTGGTAAGCCAGCATTTGTGACCAGTCGGCCAGCAGTCGTGAGAGTTGACATCAGTCGTTGTGGCTCGTGAGGGTGGACAGAAGTTGTGAGTCGTGACCAGTCGGCCAACCATACATAGGTGGCAGCAACGGGAGTCAGGACAGATGCACAAACCTCCTACTTGAAACGTGTGCCACGAACGGAAAGTCGGTGCAAGTGATAAGACGTTTTTTTTGGGAAAAAGGTCGGATAAAAAATGCGTTTCAGTGAATGAAACTTTTAGGAAACGTTTCAGTCCGTTTCAAACCAATTGAAATGCGTTCGATGCTACTATGTGTACAACCTACATGACCTGAGCAATAGTCATCTGTGCGCCTTGTGTGCATGGCATCATCGGTGCAGTTGCACCTGCTCCACCCGTGTGACAACCGCCACTGCCCATCGAATTTCAGCTCCCTCACTGTGGTTGCCAACCATCACCATTGTCGTGTGTGACTAACAGTCCAAAACGGCCGCCCAAAAGGGTGCCCAAGGCATCATTATATCACCTTAAAAAACACCTTTTTTTTGGTCGTTTTTCGTGCTGGCTGACTGTTGCTTCCAACACTATATATACATGCAGTCGGGCGCTACATCAACGATAGCATTAGCATATGCTCAACATCAACAAAGACGTCGGCTCCAGCACTACAGTAGTCGCCATCGTCTACACAACACCAACTCAGTGTCGGCTCTCCACACAACAACAATAGTGCGGACTACCAACCCGGTGCTGTATCTCTTGCACATCCTACATCAGCAGCAGTCCGGTCATCATCAACCTGCAGCCAAGCATCCAACTGCAACAATCTGCACCCGGCTAAATATCAACGTTGGCAAACAATTATCACCAATCTGCATCATCATCATCCTTAGCAGTTTTTGCGTTGTAGTCTCTACACACTCGGAGTGCCATTGCCGTCCTCGATGCGAGCCTTCGTCACCGACCGAGCCTCTTGCTTCGACTTTGTCTTTGCTTCCTTGCCGGTCTTCTACTCAGAGTCACCTCACATCAGAGGGCCTCTTGTACTAGATTATTTCATCCATTTTGTGATGCCTTAATGTGATAAAAGGCCTCGTTTCTGTGTCATACCTTGCTTAGAGCCATGGGGTTTGTCTTTGGGTAGACTAATGTAGGCATATTCATATGTGGTCAAGCTCTTATATCAAGCTCGACATGAGAGTTCGGTTGTTGGCACGCTATGTTCTTTTGTATCACGTGTTGTAGTTTAGAGCCCAAATCACCATGGCTATCGAAGATCTTCTCAAGCATCTGTACCTTTGCTCCTTTGAAGGGGGGTTTTTAGTGTCGTGTATGCGCATGAACCCTTGTTTATGTGTGTGTGTGTGTGTGTGTGTGTTAAAGAGTCCCTAAGAGGGTTATTGTATTAATAGTAGTGTGTGAACACACTCATAAGTGGATAAGATAAGTGTGCCATGTGGCATCCACTTATTAGAGTGTGATATTTGTATGGGTCAAAAGATAAGGCTACAAGCCTACAAAAGCATTGTACTTAGTGAGTGAACTTCACTTCACAATCATATCAATCAATCTATCATGGAGTTTTGTAACATTGTAAGCATTCTCTCTCTCTCTCTCTCTCTCTCTCTCTCTCTCTCTCTCTCTGCACACACACCATGGATATCTTCCATCCACCTTAGTGTAGGTGTACCTTTGTAAACCCTAACCTTAATTCCATCAGAAGGTTCTGAGTCGTTTTGATTGTTTACTTTGTGTTTGCAACTCTTCTCCGTGTGCCATATAGAATTGCCGAGAGAGACAGTCTACTTCAAGCCATTGTAGAGCTCAAGCTATTGCCAAGAGAGAGTCTACTTCAAGCCGTTGTAGAGCCCAAGCTAGCTCTCACACACTTCACCGCCTTGCTGCTTAGCTGAGTTGGAGTATGCACCACTCAGACTACTCATTCCTAGTTGTGCTTCTCAAAATGATGCGCACAGAGCAGAATTGAACTCTCTCTCTCTCTCTACCACAATGCCTGTTTCTCACTCAAATTTGAAAGGTCTTTTCTTCACACACGAGTAATGTCTCTCTCAAAGATAGCATATTTTCTCTCCTAATTCCTTTCACCTCTCACATATTCTCTCCTACTTCCTTTCACCTCTCACACAGAAATGAGCTCCAAAGGAACTTTGCTTTAATACCAATTGTTAAACTTGACTCACATAGATAGCAACAACTTTAGTTATCCATGTTCATGGATCACTAAGCATAGAATCAGAAATGATTAGATGTTAATGATGAATGCCTAAACCAAGAATGATAAGCAAAACACGCATTAACACTTAAAGCATAATGGAAGTGTGATTAGACAATGGCAAGAACACAATTTACAAAGAACCACAGTGTGTATTGACCACAAAGCAAGGTACATCACATAGCATGCTCTAACACTCACATAGTGTGTGTGCGTGTGCGTGCGTGGGGTGTGTGTGTGTGTGTGTGTGGGAGCATATATTGATACCAAGTTTACACCCACTATTGGGCACTGATGACGTTAGTGGGGATGTCGTAGTATCCCATCCATACTATGCATGATGGAGTTGATGGTTTATTGTCTTGTGGACGATACCATGAGGTTATAAATTGCACATTCTTATAAGGTGAATTTGGGTATGTTCTCGGATTCATCTAGGTATATCTTTATGCTATATTAGCGGACATGCAAATTTCACATTGTGAAGTTTTTGTCTAAGTTACAGTCAGTTGATATTGTGTTAATTCTTTTTATCTTTAGTGGTGCATATGCCTTATCAACTATCTTTTTGTTGTAATAATTCTTTCTATTTGTTATGATCCTTAGTGCTAGGCTTCATTATGACTAAGTCTGCCCTGTATCTTCAGAGATCTGATAGAAACTCAGTACACAGACCTTTGTATGAATGTATGCTCTTATGTGTGTGTATGTGCGTGCTTGGAGTGTGTGTGTGTGTGTGTGGGAGCATATATTGATACCAAGTTCTACACCCACTATTGGACACTAATGACGTTAGTGGGGATGTCGTAGTATCCAGTCCATACTATGCATGATGCAGTTGATGGTTTATTGTCTTGTGGATGACTACCATGAGGTTATAAATTGCACTTTCTTATAATGTAAATTTGGGCATGTTCCTGGATTCATCTAGGTATATATACATTTTTATGTGTATTTATTGGTCCATTGGAGCTAGGTGTCTTCTTCCTTAAATCTCTCCACCTCCCCTATTTCTCTCCATGTCCCTAGATGCTAAGGAAGAGGCTTACATCACTAATGATACATGGGTGGAGTCTCCTACACCCTTAGACCTTAGGCTAATACTTGTACCATCACAAAGTGGTATTAACTCTCATAAAGTTCCACTAGGACTAAGCTTAGTATGAATGGTAGATCTCTGCAAATACCAACCATCGTGTATAGAGAAAAAGACCAGTGTGTCATCCTCCTCCGCGTGGGAGGCTGTAAGATACTGCCCATTCCGTCACCAGGGATAAGGAGGCACCTCACTCGGTAAGATCAATCCTAACCCATTGTGAGAGCTATATCATCGGTGTCTCTCTTGGACGATCCAATTTATAAGCAATCTCCACATCAATCGCATAGAAGAATGGGAGGTGTCCTCTTCACCCTCTTCTTGTTATGGAAGATCTTTTCAGCTGAGGCTTGTAACTATTAGAAAGAACCCTCGCTCCGTTCCGTACCCAACAAAGGCGGTTGTCCCGACCTCTATTCCAAATATTTCTTAAGTCAGTTGCCTTGGGTGGAGAGTATCAAGTTGTCCCATACCGATCACTAATAAATAGATCACATTGGAATGGTTGTTCCAAACCGATCTCGTCGGAATGGTTATCCTAAGGAAAGTTTCCTAGTTCACAAATTCATCATCATCATCAATCAGATTTTGAGACCATGTTTTATTAACATCTTTATAAAACCAAAATAAAGAATCCCATATAAGACAATCACTACGGCCACTTCTCTATAAACATAACAATTCAGATCTTGTCCTAGTACTCAAGAGAACAATGGTATTGTCAAGCCAAATGCTAGGCCTTGGGAAATCACATGGGCTTCAGTACAAATTAACCCTTAGAAGGAATCAAGTTCTATCCTGATGGGTAGGTCAACCATGGACAACTTGGTCACAATCCAAGACAATTAACTAGGGTGAAAATATCATTTTGTATCATTTCATTAATCAACACAAGTTCTTGCTAAAAAAATCACTTTGCTTGCTTTTCAAAAATAAAACCAGTTTAAATATTTTGAATTAAAAATGGCTTACTTGCAGTTCCGAATAGAAAGGAAGATGGCTAACTTGAATACAAGTGGTAGCCAATTCACTTTTTACATTGCCTTGGCATAGTCTACGTTGACCCTCGTCTTTTCACCTCACCTCATATTGTACCTTGTCCTGGACATACCCATCTACAAGGAGAGACACCCTCCACCCATAATTCCTTGTTATCCTCAAGTCTCGCCTTGCATTATCGAGAATCTGATGATCTTGACACTGTGCATGGTAGACCGTAAGATGGAAGAGATGATGGGAGAGGAATGGAGAGAGTAATGTTGTCGTGAGGTTGTGAACTGAGAGATAGAATTGAAATGGGGCTTCCATGAGGCATGGATGGAAACAACGACAAGGAGGAGATAGCTGGGATGGAGAGAATCTTTAAGTTGTATGTGATAGAGAGGACAGGGAGGAGATAGTTGAGATGGAGCCCGGATTGAGAGGAGGTTGAGCGGTATCTGTGCTGGTGACGTGGATGGAAGTTGAAGCCATGAGAGGGCATCATTATCATAAGAGAGTTGGAGAGCAAAGCCATGAGCTATGACCAGATGGACTAGCAGAGGTGGAGAGCTGGAGGTGATGTTATCATGAAAATGCTCAGGAGTTGCGCTAGAGAGAGGTTGGCGAGAAGTGTTGTTTTTTTGTTAATGTCTTAATTAAAAGTCTTCGTTTGATATTATCTTTTGATTTCCTCTCCTTAGTAGCTAGGTTTGTTAGTTTATTTATTTTTTATCTTTCAATTTTGTCTTTGTCCTTCTTCACTATTATTTCTTTCTCAAATCTCTCAATTCGTAAGTTCAGATTTTTCTGACCTTATGAAGGTATATATATATATATATAAAGGGAAGGTTCTCACACATGAGAAAATATGGGATTTTACAAGGGATAATAGTCACACGTGTCCCTGAAAAGACTCCCAACCACGAGTGATGAAGCCCTCCCTGTGATCCAGTGGTGGTTGGGTATGGCAGCATCAACTTGCACATTCCTCTTACTAGTGCATGGCAGCCCACTGACTATGCATACCTAGCCTAAGAGGTCTACCATACACATCCAAGGTCGAGTCATTCTACATAATGGGATGTCTGTTAGCCGCCTCAACTGATCGCGGAGGTCATAGTTGTCAGGTACGATACCGTACGGTTCGTACGATACGATTCCGTACGGGAAAACACAGTACGATATAAATTGTTTTCTTATCGTACGATAAAATATGGTGTTTTAAAAAAATACTTATAAACTTAGGTATTTCCAAGTCCAGATATGGAGTATTTTAGAAAGGAGGGAAGCATCATAGTACAGAGGAAGCTCAAACAGCCATAGATAAGCAAAAAAAAGACCATTACCTCCCAAAAAATGCAAATTTTTTTGGGAAAAAAATTATTTTTCTTGAAAAATCCCTACGAGTACGTATGGTATCGTACCGTACAATATTCTGTACGATAAGCAGTCGTATGCTGTACCCTGGCAGAGATACCGTATGTGCACCAGAACCTCCTCGTGCAATCCCAAGCCTGTAGAAGGGATCTAACCAAAGGAGAGAATGGGGGGCGATGCTCTACCTCCGAAAAGATGGAAGCATTGGCTGTATATCCAGTCACCTCCCCTTATTGGAGTACACCTAACCTGCTGCATGAGAAAGTCCTTCCATGGCTGAGTGCAAAAAAGGAATATTGTGATAATTATCTTACAAACGCTGCACCTCTGGGTTTATGTCAATCCCCCCTTTTGCTTGGGTAGGATAATGGTTTCTGAAGAAACTCCCTCGTGTGTACTGTGCCATCCTGACCAAAGAAAATGAGGTGACATAACTGGCCAATGCATCCCCTATGAAGAAAAAGCCAACAAGAAGTTATGAACCAAGCAGCGGCCAGCAGCACTCGGTCAACCACCAAAGTTCTAGATGCCAATCAAACTTCCTGCTACTACAATGCTGAAGTTTGCTTTTAATGCTCATGAGCACATTCAGAAATTGTTGGGCTGGGGAGGTGTCAATGCCAACCTGGCAGCCATGGTATCTGGCAGTGCATCCTCTCTCAATCCAATTGAACCCCACATCCAAACCCAATCTGCCTTTCTACTAACATTCCATATCACAATGCATGCACATACGTTATACTGTTTAGTTTAGTGTCTCTTTCGCTCAGATTATAGGTGTGTTTTGAGTGCCAACTCTCTACTGACTTTTTTAGTTAGATTCTCTACTGTTTCACCGTTTCAGAAAAGTAATTAAGTGTGTGCCTTGCACTGTTGTGTTATTTTTCAATTGGTGGGTGGACTGTGTAGTTAATCTTGTGTGCTATTGCAACTAAAGCTTTACTTGACCTTTGCAGATTAGAAAAGGAACGCACACGGAGAGAAAAGAAGGCAGTGGAGAGAAGTGAGGCACTAAAAGAGAAGCAATTGGCATTGGAACAGAAAGAGATTGCTGCTATGAATCAATTCAGAACATTTGTGAATGTAGCAGGTGGGAAAATTACAATCCCAAAAAGGATGGATCCTACCTGAACTCATGCATGCCGGGTTCTACAATGTTGAGCAACAGGTGATATGTGGTTGCCTAAAGAAAAAATTTCCTGGTCTCACATGGAATCCTTGGTTTGGAACGCTTTCAACTGTAAAGAGGTTGCAAGAGAGAGAACCTAATTGTATGTTTGGATGTTTTGTCACTACTTGTCTAAACCTTTTGTCCTATAACTAGCTTGCATTTCATTATTTTCTAGAGAGGCTTCATGAGACACGGGGAAATGCAAAAAACAGAGTCTATGCAGGATCAAGAAGGAAGTGCTCAGAGTTGTAAAGGGCAGGGCGAAAGTGGCATTTGAAAATGACAATTTTTAAGAGTTCAGCCCTTATCAGCTTAGTGGATGAGTTCCATGTCACACGCTTAATCTTCAGTGACCTTATTATGCCATCATCGAGTTTTTTTGTGTTCCAGCTCTCAGTCCGCTCCTTTTATGTTTGTTTATCTACGCTTGGAGTTGCAATGAAGAGCTGGCTTCAATCATTTTAGTCAACTTGCACAATCATGTCACTTGTTTTGCAATGAATAAAACCTTGGAAATTGATAACTGGAAGTGTGCCTGCTGCAAGGAAGGATTTTTCTTTGCCAGCAATCTTTTCGTCACATAATATTATTGTGCAATTTTTGCTTGATTATCTATTGATGATAGCTTACAAGCGTTACCGAGCCATATATAGCACTAGATAGTTTGTGTATTGGTTGAACTAGAATGATATACCTCAAAGTCTGGTGCTCGGTGAAGAAAATCTAGGCTTTTTGAACTGTCACGTTATACCAGTGGTGATGAAAGCAAGAACTGGTCCCAATTTGGTGCAAGGGGTCAACATACCACGCCTCAGCCTGCCTGCCTTTGCACTTTCTCTTCATTCTTCTCCTTCTCCTCTCCTCTCTTTCCTGTTAGTCCTTTCCTCTCCTATATCCAATAAGGCTATGGTATGTTATGCGCATCCCATTTGTAGATCTACTTTGTGAGCACTTCAAGCGCTTGGTTTGTGATTCAAAGTTTTGTAAGGGCATGCCTGAGTAAGCCCCTTAAAGGGCTCTCTCCCTTGTTCAATCACAGTACACACAAAAAACCTGCAAGTTTAACAATGCAGCCTACATAGGTTTACATGCACTGGTATATGAATGTCAATGATAATTTTGGAATTCAAATTGTACACACAAGCTCAATGTGGCAGAGAGGTGTGGAGCAAGAATACTTGGGTGTTGTGCTTTGTATTCTTTCTTGACAATGGAGCACCTCCTTGATGAAAGCAATGATGGAAAGTGACAAAGGAGTTCATGTTTTCTTCATGCTCAAAGATGTGAGATAACTACATGGATAGGAGCTTAGACAGCATGGTACGATGTTATGTCTATGATACTTTGAGATGACACATATGTCAAGTCTTGTGTGATTGAATTCTTCAACACCCTTGTTACCAGAGTCTTCATCACTTCACACTCAACTCTCTCCCTCTCTCCCCTCGGGTCACGGTTGCTCCCCCGCCCCCGTGATGACGGCCGTGACTCGCGTCTCTCTCTCAAGTGACTCTCTTGCTTGTAAATATTTTTCTTGGTTAATAGCAATCTCAACTCCACCGTGAATCTTTTCTTCAAGCAATCTTCTCTCTCTCATTCTTGGCAAGCAAAACGTGAGTCCTTCCGCTATCCACTACCATCTCGGAGTGCCTCTACATCCATCGAACACGAGCCTTCGACGCTCACCACCTCTTGGAGTGCCTTTGCCTCACATTGACACGAGCCTTCATCATCGACCGTGCTTCAGCTCCGACAACATCTTTGCTTCTGCATTGGTCGTCTACTCAAAGTCACCTCACATCAGAGGGCCTCGTACATATTTTCACTCACCATCATATATACACTCACTCATCCATTTAATGCTAAGTTGTTTTGATCTGATCTCTTGTACATCTCTCCTTTCATCCTTTTTCCCTCACATGGTATCAGAGCTATCATGAGCAAAGGGATTGAAGACCTTGAGAGTACACATGGAACGTGTACCCACGCTCTTGGAGGACAATTTTTCTCACCAGAAGTTGATTCTTCAAACTCTCATCTGGATCACACAGGGAATAGGACTTCTTACTCATAGGAGAGCCCCATTCAAGATCTTACTTTGGGAGATGATCAACCCATCTACATCAACTTACCTTCACTACCTTTGCCATCATGATCTCCCTCTATGACTTTATCAGCCTTTGCTTCCAGAGGGGGATACATTTCTTCTGCTAGAGTGTCAGTGTGGGACCTTGGTATCCTTCATTTTTTCTCATCTTCTCTCATAGTCTCCTTTTTGGCCTGAGAGGGGGTGTGAAAATGGTATTTTTCCCAGCCCTAAAAAGGATTTTTTTGGGGGTTTTATTCGATTTATTTGTTCTTTGGGTCTCACTGTTGGTCGACAATCCCTTTTCTATACTGACCAACAACACACCACCACTATATATAGCTTAGTCTCATCATTCAGCAGGTGTACCACATCATTGAGGTACCACTTCATCATGTGCTGGCCAACAACTCCTTTTCTGGACCAACCAATTTCACACTACTACATATAGCATAGCCTTATCATTCAGCACGTGTACCACATCAGGTATCACTTCATCATCTGCTGCTCTGTTTGCTGCCTATTGGCATCTGCTCTACATTAGCATATCATCTTAGTTGTCAGGTCAGCTCCAACATTTTCTTCTATTGTAGATCTTACCTTGGGACATCAGCCCACTCTCTGCACTTCAACGTTTTCTTCTACAGCATACCCTTGGGACAACAGCCCAGTCTCTGCTACATTAACTCATGGGACAGAAGACCTCTCTACTATAGTAGAGTACTTAACGTTTTACATCAGCTCACACCTTGGGACAGCAGCGCACTCTCTGCTACAGTACAACACATTAGTGTTTTATCATTAGTTCATATCTTGGGATAGCAGGCCGCTCTTTGCTACAACACATCTACGTTTTTCTTCTACAGTTCACCTCGGGACAGCAGCCCTCTCTACTCACCATCTCACGTCATCGGATGGCAGTCCTCTCTGTTTATCTTCCTCACCACCACTCAGGTATTGTAGCACTCTTGTCACCAGAGCTTGCACCACTACTCCACCACTCAGGTATTGCAGCACCCTCGTCACTAGATTTTGCACCACCCGGTATGGCAGCCCTCTTTGCTCTTCATGACTCCTCAGGTATCGCAGCACCCTTGTCACTAGAGTTTGCATCAATTCACCTTCCGCTACTCATTACCACCTTGGAGTGCCTCTGCATCCACATTGACGCGAGCCTTAGACACTGACCACCTCTCGGAGTGCCTTTGCCTCACATTGATGCAAGCTGGCGTCCATTGACTGTGCTTTAGCTCTCCGAGATCATCTTTGCTTCTGCACTGGTCTTCTACTCAGAGTCACCTCACATCAGAGGGCCTCTTGTACATATTTTCACTCACCATCATATATACACTCACTCACCCATTTCATGCTGTGTTGTTTTGCTCTGATCTCTCGTACATCTGGTCCTTTCATCCTTTTTCCCTCACACTTGCACAGTCTTACCTTGTGTTATAAGGTCATTGCTTGTACCACAATGTACTAGGATGAGATCAAGTATCCTTACCCTTGGATTCCAAGATGAAGACGGGGTGCTAAAAATTGTGTGATCTTGAATCCTATTTTATTTGTTGGGTTGAGCATTGAAAGGAAGCAAATCCATTGAAAAAGAAACATGTTACTCATTAACCAGAGTTTACATGGTTTAGGCTCAAGAGGAGTCTATACTCTAGCTCTCATATGGGAGAGAACACCATAGCCAAGAAAGCTTGAAAGCTTGATTTGATTAGTAGTGATTATTCTCTTGGTTAGTGTCCATAGTTGGCATTTATTGCAATGACAAATATGGGTATGTCTAGGCCAACCCTCTCTTGGTTTTATGCAATGAATGCCCATGTGACTAATAAGTAGAGAGTTCAAAGGTTAGGGTGTTTCACACAAATTGTTCATACTATAGCTAATTTCTTAGTTTGCAAGTTAGGCCCTACATGTGTGATCAAGGTGAAAATCATCCTCAGAAGAGGTTAAGTCCAATGCACAATCCAATGCACAATCAATATACAACCACTAGCAACACGACTCTTATACTACTCCCCATGGGTGAAGTAACAAATCTTCTTTGGCAATCACTTCAACAAGTATTGTATATACATCGACAGATGGTAAGCCCCCTACTATCCTCACACCAACAAAGGATAAAGAAATCACACCCGCATAAGTGTGGCTTGGCTTTCTAATCAATGATATCTTGTGATTGTGGCAAGCTCACATACATCTAAGATCTTTTCCCAATAATATGTTTCTAGAGCAACCTTGAAATCTCTAGGCCTAACCAACACTGACACAAGTGAGTTATTACATTGCTATGTCCAATATGAATTACATATAAAAAATGTTAGATTCTTTAACCAAAATTTTTATGTCCAATATGAAATACATATAAAAAATGTTGGATTCTTTAACCAAATTCTACATTGGCAATAATCCATTCAAATGTAGGTTTCATGTGATTGATGTACGTGCACTCCAAGGCCAAGTGATCTTTAGAAGAGACTGGACTAGTGCCACTCAATGCCAAATCAATTGGCAACAGACCTTGACAGCAAGGAGGTGACCATCCTCATATGCCATGAAGTGGAACCGGCTTCTAAGTCCTCGTCACCACCAACTGCCCTTCACATTGAAGCTCCATCCTTAATATCATTGGCAATTGCCCTTCACATTGGAGCTTCACATCACCACCAACTCCCCTTCACATTGAAGCTCCAACCTTAACATCATCTCACCAACTTCCCTTCACATTGAAGTTCATCGTTAACATCGATAGCCCTTTTCCATAAGGAAGCTTCTTAAGAACTATAGTAAACCTTAGGAAGGAAATCCAGAGCCTCAATGTCGACACCCTCTCTGAAAGAAAAACTAACCTCTTCATTGAGAACTATCTCTAGCTCCAATGCCTCTCCCATTGCCCTCCCTCAACCTAGGAAAACTAACCAAGCTTATCCATCGACGGGCACCCTAACCCCATACCATAGCCAAGGTAACCAATAATGGGTGCCTAGGAGCCTACGCATTGCCCAGAGCTACTATGATGGTTGAATAAAGTTGTGGATCCACAAAAGAAGACTAAGAAGAAAAAAAGAAAGATCAAACCCATACCAAGCCAATCCTTCAGCATTGGTTGGTGCCAGATTAACTACACGCCCAAGGATATTATGAAGGAAACATGCGGGTGTGGATCCCCAACCGCCCACCGAAGAACCTTAAGCTTGCACAAAAAAAAGGGGACAAAGACACTTGATCGCCCCCAAAGCCCACCCAGAGCTACCATGATGGTTGAATAAAACTTTGGATCCCCAAAAGAAGACTAAGAAACACAAAAAAAAAAGCTGAAGAAATTGGGAAATTTTTTCCAAAAGGCCTGCCATAGTTATTGTGGAGAGAGAGAGAGCCTAGACAGCCTAGTGGCATGGGGTTAGAGAGAGAATTTCATGGCAAATAAAAGCTAATGTTCAATGAATGAGAGGATTAGAGAGAGTTTCTGAAATTTGGCTATTTAGAGGATGTCATGCCCATAACTCATGAAAGGCAAAGGTGCATTAACTCACTGAAAGCAAAGGTTGATGGGCAGCAAGGCAAGCCCTCATACACACTGCTAAGGCCTTTGCCCCACAGGCAAGCCAAAAAAGAAGAAGACAGAACCCGGCCAATACTTCAACATTGGTTGGTCCTCCCAGATTAACTACAAGCCCAAGGATACTATGAGGGAAACACGCAGGTATGGATCCCCAAACGCCCATCGAAGAACCGTAAGCTTGCAAAAAAAAAAAGAAGGGACACAAAGACACTTGATCGCTCCCAAAGTCCACCCAGTAGCCTCTTGCAAGCCACTATCTTCCTATTGTACGTATGTACCAAAAATGTTGCTCAAGCCACCATCTTCTTATCAAATGTGTTTACAAGAAATGTTCATCAAGCCACCATTTTCCTATCGAACGTATGTACCAAAAATGTTGCTCAAGACACAAGGTTTCTATTAGGAAAACAGTTATCTAGACCCCCAAGCAATCCCATCATCCTCTCCCTCAAGAGACTTCCAATGATCAAGAAAGAAAGAAGCAGCTACAACCACCACCATGGCACCAACCCCTATTACTCCAATGTCATAAAACATGGGTGCCCAAGCACCAACTATATGTTCAAGGATATTATGATGGTATTCTCCTCATATGGGTACCCAAACAGAAGCAACAAAAGGCAGCTTCCCACCAATCGAGAAAAAGCCTCAACTTGCAAGGTGGGCTAAAGGGAGAGCAAGCAACACATGAGAACAAGAAAACCACAAGTGCCTAATTGTACGGCTAATGACAAGGGCAAACAAAATAAATTTGCCCTCGATTCCTAAAAGACGACTTGAATAAATATTTTTTAGTTCCAATAAAAGTGCTTATTTTTGAGGTTATAGTAAGATTAGTCCCACCTAACAAGCTCAC
This sequence comes from Cibotium barometz, assembly GCF_041138505.1. Classification (NCBI taxonomy): domain Eukaryota; kingdom Viridiplantae; phylum Streptophyta; class Polypodiopsida; order Cyatheales; family Cibotiaceae; genus Cibotium; species Cibotium barometz. Next base: position 17,562,970 of record NC_141081.1, read on the forward strand.
ACCCCACCACAAAACCAGAATGTCCTAAGCAAGCCCATCATCCTCTCCCTCAAGAAGCCTCCTTTTCCCAACAACAAGGAAACCACAACAAAGGGCAAAAAAATAATACCCTCAGCTCCTAAAAGTGGAGTCTACTTGTCAAATAAATCTTCAACTCCATCCTTCTAGGAGTTGGCATGACAAGAACCTACATCGAATAAAGATACACCAACACAAGTATTCATCTCATAGGATTTGTTCTTATCAATAGCACCTCCCTCAACTCCGCTCGCTACTTTAAACTTGTAGGTGGTATAGGTAAGTAAGTGCCTCCGCAATGTCATAGACTCAATAGATATTGAGAAACGTAGAGCTACTCGACTAATTCCAATAAAACCACTATTTCAGGATTAGTCCCACCCGACGGCTCATACGTGGCCACCACCACGATACCACCATGTCCTAGCAAAAGCTACGCAGCGTAACTCTCCAACAATAGTAACCACCTGGCTGAGAAAGAGGCATAGCTTTCTAGACTAAATAGCAATCAAGCAGTTGCGATGCTTCAGTGCAAGATGGAGCAATCTCTAGAGCATCACTTCCCTACATTTCTTTGTGGCCTGTGGCCTTTTCATCATGCCAAAGTCTTCTCAATCAAGTGCCCCTCCTAACCCACCTCGCACTATGTTATCTTCAACTATTCATTTTCCGATCAAGTCTATTGCCAAAACTTATCTTATATGGAAACGAACTTTTCTTTAATTGTATATCAAAGTAAACATGTCATGTACTAAACTCAGACCAAGATACTGAAGTGCTCAAACCAAAGTTTTAACAACAGATTTCGTGGATCACATGTAACTAAAATACTCAAATCAGAATTCCAAAAAGTCTTGAATGTTGATATAACAAACATTTCAAAAATTACATGTTCACACATATTATTCATGTATGCATGTAGTAGCGTACACATATAGAGAGAGAGAGAGAGAGAGACATATATATATATATATATATATATAGAGAGAGAGAGAGAGAGAGAGAGAGAGAGAGAGAGAGAGAGATATATATATATATAGAGAGAGAGAGAGAGAGAGAGAGAGAGAGAGATATATATATATATATATATATATAGAGAGAGAGAGAGAGAGAGAGAGAGAGAGAGAGATCTACGAGCACTGCTCATTTTTTCCACAAATATATATGGCACGCATACATAAGAGTTTCAAATGGGAGAGAACAAGGAGGCGGGTAAATCCAGCCTCTCCCATTTGCTATCACAATCATGATTTTGGTGGAAAAAGCATTCAACCAGCCCCAGCATACTCTCAAGTTAGACAAGTCTTACATAGCCTGTGTAGAAATGCAAACTCTTTCCTACGATACGAACTTTACAGGCAATGACTACGAAGTCAAAAACACTGCCTTTTATCATGACATGCCTCACAGAACATGTCGAAACAAAGTGAAGGACAACACCACATCACAACTACCTTCTCTTGAAGAAGCCTAAAAACTACTTTCCTGCTAAGACCATTCCCAAATTTACATCGATACCAGAAATTCTGTTTGACATCCACCTCTTTACAAATTTGCATGACTTAGCTCTGTTTGACATCCACCTCTTTACAAATTTGCAAGCCTTTAAAACACCTAATATGTGAATTTTGGCTCACAAGTCCTCCAACAGAGTGCTTCCCTCTTTGACGAGAACAAAGATGCTGCCCCCATCACCACGAGAAATTCGCAGATCTTTGTCGAGGTAGGTGGTAAGGAGCCACGACTGGGCTTTGTCTGTTCGGATGGGGAACTTAAGAGGGGGTTGGCCGGAAAGAGTTCTGGCAACAGAGGAGGCGGCGTCTTGCAGAGACCTCAGCAGACCCTGAAAGGGCGTGAGGTCGATCTTCTGGCCCATGAATTGCACATTCTCCGGGATCTCGATGGAGTCGGTCAGCTGAGGCGTCCCAATGACTCCCTCCTCGAACTTGATCTGCCATAGCCAACCCCACACGATTACCAAACATTCCAAAATAGACCAGGAGGAAAACAGAGTTGAAAACATAAAAAGGGCTTTACCTGCACACGCTTGGGGCTCCGGACCTCAAAGGAGGCACTGGTGCTGAAGGAAGTGGTGGCAAGCGGACCGGTGAAGGAGACAGAATTCTCCACGGTGAGGGCAGTGGAGTCGATGAACTGCGAAATTTCTCCAACCTTCACCAACGGCAGGGTTCCGGCAGCCAGGAGGGGAAAGAGCTCCGAGAAAGAAGTGTACCTGTTAATCGCAAGAGCATGAAGCACTCCATAAGATGTCACGACGCTCACAACGACGAAGTGAAATGGAAGGGGACTGACAACACATACGCGAGAATCCATTTGCCGTTGAGGAGGGGAAGGGCCTCGGTGGGGGCCGGGGTAGGGTTCTTGGCCTCCAGTTGCGTGATGAGCTCCACGATCTCAGCCCGCACCTCGCTACTGGCCTTAAGACCACGGTCGGTCCCAAAGAGACTGTCCACCAGCGCCTTTTTCAGCTCCGCGACGCCGCTCACCTCCTCCACCATCGTCGCCACGCTACTCTTGACACTCTCCTCCAACGAATCTGGACGGTCTTCCCGTGGCGGCTCTTCTCCCCACTCGTCATCGCTGGTCACCGCAAACAACCGAGACCTGCCGGGATTGGAAACAGTGACTAAAGGTTTGGCGGAGAGCCGAAACGCAGAGAAGCTGTTACAATTCGAGGGGGATGGGATTCCCGGGGAAGAAGAAGAGGGAGATGGAGAAAAGCTACAGCAAGGAGAGGAGCACTTGCACAGAGAAAATGAAGCTAGGGCAGCCATTGCGCCAACAAACGCAAAATTTGGCAGAATCACGGACGTGGAGGAAAGACACACGCGTGTGGCTTCACAGGTTGCCCCCTTTTGATGTAGCGCCACAGGCTTAAGGCGGTTCCACAACTACTGGCCCTGGTTTCTTCCCCTCTCCACGTGGCCGAACGACCAAGAGATAAAGCTAAATTAAAATTATAAACGGCAAATTGGAAAAGACTCAACTCTTAGTACTATGTCAAACTGACTTTTCTATGGGTCTGCCTAAGGTAATGTCCATTTCTATCTCGCATATATATTCACACACTTATTCTATCTCGTGCTCTCTTTTGGGGGGCCATCAATTAAAGAACACATTAAAATTGCACATCGTCGTTGACACACCACCATAGAGAAATCGTACCGAGGTGAGGTCAAAGCTAATAGAAACTGTATTTGACATTACAAACATAAAACTATTTCCATAGGAAGTGTAGATATCTTCGTGAACATTACAAACATGAAACTATTTTCCATACAAAGAGTAGATATCTTGGTGAACAAACATATTGAAGATAACAAAGTATCAGTTTCAGGTCACGAATCATGCGATAAAATCATACGCCCAAATCTCAACCTGCCTCGCTTTGACACCAGCTATGAGACTCCTACCCTCCTCTATCTATAGCAATAATCACACCAAGGGTAGATCGGGGCCCCATGTCACAATATCCAATGCATGGCTATTCCATAAGTTCTCCTAAATCTGACTGGAACAATCCTTACGTAAGGAAAGGTGAATGATTTCACCAAGTGTTTTCCCTTCATAACTCTCACAAGAAGGTCACATAGAGTGGCTCCCCGAGGCTCAACAAGATATCTTGACTCCTCGATTATGAGGGCAGTCTCTATCCTTTTTCATGATGACTTCTAATCTAATGTACTCTTTCCTCTAAAACACAATTTGGTCTTGTTTTGGAAAGAACCCTCTCTATGGGGATGGCCATTATTTTATTTTGGGATATTTTATTTTGGATGCACATCATCTACCAGGATTAATGTGTTTAATCAGCTGTGCGCTAGTATGATATAGTCAGGATTAATGTGTTTAATCAGCTATGTGCGCTAGTATGATATAGTCAGGATTAATGTGTTTAATCAATTGTGTGCACTAACTAGTTTTATTTTGGATATAGGTGATGATTGAGTGGAGGATTATGTGTTGATCGGGAGTAGAACATGTGTTGGACCACTATGAGTTATTTGGAAGACATGTGAACACCTTTTATGGTTTTATATTTTGACATTAATATTTTTGTAAGGCTAAGGCCTCAAACCTTTATACATACCAATTAGTATTTTATACTTTTGGTAGTAGGCCCAAGACTTTATAGTTGTAGCTTACTATATTTTGTAGAGCTTTTACTCCCAAAAACTCAAAAGCACTTATGCTTTGATTTGGACTTATCTTTTTGAAAGCAAGCTTTTTAATACATATAGATATGGGTGAGTAGTAGAAGGGCCACACTCATCTAAGGGAGATTCAACCCAATATGGGTGAGTAGTAGAAGGGCCACACTCATCCAAGGGAGATCTCTTCTCTATTTTCTAGCTCTCTTGTTTATTTAATTTTGTTTATTAAAGTTCTCTCCAAAACCACCTTTTGATGCCCTTATCCTCTCCAAAATCCAACCATATGGATGGAATGAGTCAAGATTGAGGCTTCTTCTTCCACTCTCAGAATTTCAGTAACTTCCCAAACTAAGAAATCAATATTGGACATCGTGGGGAGGATTCTTTAATCCACAATTTTACTCAAAACAAAAATTCTGGTTTCGGGCCTATATGCACCGTTGCCAAGAACTTTTTTAAATTTTACTCCTCCGCTGAATTTTGCCATTGTCATCTCTCTCTCTCTCTCTCTCTCTCTCTCTCTCTCTTACGCTGCCTATTGTCAATCGCTTTCCCTCTTCTTTTCTCTTTCTTCGTCGCGATTTCGTCGTCTATTTTCCCCTTCTCTCTCTTCGCGATTTTGGTCGTCTATTTTTCCCTTCTCTCTCTTCGTGACGAATAGCACCATCACCGACTGCTTTACTTCCTTTATCTCCCTATGTGTTGCCAGCCATATCTTTCGATTGTTGCTAGGCTTAAAAAGCTTAAAGCTTTTATATCATAAGCTTTAAAAAGCTTTAATATTTTTTTTTCCTTTTTCTCCCTTTGTTGCTTGCGCTGTCATTATCACTAGGACCTTGCTGTTTTGTTAGCTAAAGCTACCATAGAAAAAACCTTTATTACTTAAAGGATTAAAGGCTTAATTTGAGAGTTTAATACTTTATAAGCTTAAAAGCTTAAAGACTTTGAGAGTTTAATACCTTATAAGCTTTTATAAGTTTTCTTAATTGAATCTATAAAAGCATAACACTTTCTCAAGCTTAATTTTCTTAAGCTAAAAATTAAAACTACAAAGCTTTAAATTTTACAAGCTTCATAAGCTATAAAGCTTCAAAAGCTTTATATCCCTACATGCTTGGCAAGGTTTAAAGCTTTTTATATTCAAATCTTCAAGGGCTTCTAAAAGCTTTACCTCATAAAGTCATAAAACTTTTTGCATGATTCAATCATGAGGATGACAATTCTCTCTCAAGCAAGGGGGTAATTCTGAACATGAATGTATTTCTGATGATCCAAATATGCCTAAATCTATTGAAAATAAAGTTTCACCTCATATGCTTCTAAAATGAAAAGACAAATTAAGGACAAGGAAGTAACATCTACTAAAATTAGCTCCTAGATTTTATGAACCTTTCAAAATAATTACAAAGATAAATGATAATCCATATAAGTTGCAGAGCTACTCTCTAATTGGTCTATTCATAATTATTTTCATATTAATCTTTTGAGACCTTGCCTGAGTCTATTATTGACCATTAGACCATCACTGTATAGGTAACACTTATCTTAAATATCATGTGACTTTCAAGAATCGTCCTATTGAAGATGAAGGCTTCCGTAAAACGGAGAAATTCGGCATTTTAAAGCAAGAATTCAAGAAAATAGAGTAAAATTATGCTCAAAATGCATCTAAAAATAACATTTACTCAACTTAAAATAATAATAAAATAATACTACCAAATCTTTGCACGTATTATTTTATTATTATTTTAAGTTGAGTAAATGTTTCCTCCCAAAACTAGATCTAATCTTCTTTATCTCCAACATAATCGGCAAGGTAGTGGTAGTTAATGATAGAGAATCTCTAAGTTTCCCCCCAAAACTAGCTATGATCTTCTTTGTCTCCAACATAGTCGTTCTTTCTTTTTCTAAGTCTCCTCCAAATTAAGCTCTCATCTTCTTCTTCTATGTGTATTTTGCTACAAAAAATGGCAACCTGTAGAAAGCCTCGTACTACTAGCAAGCGTGTGATAGAGGTACTAATACAACATGTTTTCCAGCATGTAGACTTGAGGGTGAAAAAATTTCCTCCTAGTCTTCCACGATATCGTCCCAACTGTGAGTGGTATCTTAGTCAAAGCTTCTTTTGTTTTAAAAGTGTTTAATTGTTGTTATTATGCAGTTGTTTATCCATTCAATCCTGTCTCCTTATTGTTTTAAAAGTGTCTAATTGTTGTTTTAAAAATGTCTAATCTTTTGATTTTCTGCAATATTTATCCATCCAATAGGATAGACTGGCAACAACCAGTGGAGAGTATAAGTGGGATTTTTGACGCTTTCCATGCATATATAGGAGAACAAATTTACAAAGGAAGAACTCATAGAGATCTTGCAGACCACGGCATATTTTTCTATGATATGTAGTACTTTAAACCAAACACGTCTTTTTGATGGGGTCGTTTGTCTCCATTACCCCTCCCATTATTTGGAAGCAAAGATTGGCCATTGCCAACTTCACAAACTAGTGAAAGTTATAGGATTAGGTTGTATCATGACATACAGAAGTCTCTTAAGGCATCCGTTGTGCAACAAAGAATGCCAAGCTTACTATTTTTATGCCTATCGAAGTGTTTGTTGACTTTTTCTTTGATGAAGAAATAAGAAATAATTTAACAATGTTTATTTACAAGTCAAGTAAGGCACTGGACTTTTTGGACAATGGATGGGACAGGAGAAATACAGAAGGCATCATTTCTGTTTTGGAGAAGAAGTCAGTAGTTTGCAAGTACATTATTGGCTCTCAAAACTTCATTGTAACTTTTCACTACACCAGATATCATTATGTGAATGGCAACCTTGTTCCATTAGATCAAGATTTGGAGTCAAATCTCAAGAATACGCCTCTAGTAACGGAGATATATTTGGAAGGGCAATTGCTTACAATGCTGAACACACTATCTAAAGCATCTCTTTCTCAAATTATAGAAGACGTTACATACGAGGAGATTGAACAATTGCCAAAAGATTATACATTTACAATGGATACTAAAAAGGTAAACCTAGGCATGTCTTTGAAAGAGTTGGACATGGATGACGAGGCTAGGGAGTCGTGCATAAAAGCTGTTTATGTTCTTGTACAATGCACAAGCCCACAAGCGTTTGCATGAGTTATCTTCAATGTTCAACAAGGAACTTTCTCTTGAGAATGCCATTAATTCTTGTAGGATTGTTCTTGGTGACCGTTGAGCTCTTAGGAGTGTGAAGACACTATTTCTGCCAATATCGTTATGTCCGATGGTGAATGATATGTTCATCCATCTGATTTTGCAACACACAAAGTCATGAAGAGGAGAATTAGCTGTTGTCTTGAAAAGATTCCTAGCTGCTACAACAATAGAGTAGAGGAGAAATGCCCAATACACTCAAAGAAGTGTCACCTGCTCGAATTTAGTTATGGTTTTCTTTGTTTTCTGCATCTTCTTTATTACTGAGGACTCAGAGCTCGAGACAGGACTTTAGCAAGCACTCAAGTACCAATCGAGGATGATGGGGTTGAGGAAGACGTGGCTATAGACCCAGCAGAGGAGAGGGCAGAGGCCAAAAAGGAAACCTTTGAGGCTAATGCATCCCTTATCCCCTTCGAGATGCAACACCTCTTTCATTGGAAGACAGTCAATCTAATGAGAATGAACAAGGGGAGTTGTCACTACCTTCCTTGCCCAACTTTACTATGGTAGCCCAAGCTGATTATGTATTATTAACAGACATTATGCAACATTTCAATATTCATGAAGACTAGAGCTTGGCTGCCTTAGCAAATTTTAGTGAAGCAGACATGGACTGGATAGAGGAAGGAGTTGACAATTATCTACTAGCTGATTTTGCAGTGTCCAGGACTCCGAGTACCTGCCTGGCAAGGAGATATTAAAGAAGATGTTCGATGAAGCTAGGACATATGAAACCCGATTGCCGACTGTCTTGGTTTGGCAAATATGAGTAAATTTTTGGCACCTACTGTGCATGAAGACAGTAAGTCCACGATCCCTTTGTGGACAAGATCCATGCTTGAGGGTGATGAAAATCAATAGGTAATAGAGCCGAAGATTTTTCAAACGATAAGAATTTGATTTATGTGGACTTTGATTGTGTCAATTAAACATATAACATTAGTATCAGGTTTTTGTATATGATGATGATTTCCTGAGAGCAGGAGGCTCAAGATCATCCGGAGCTTCCACTTCAAAGTCAACAGGTCATCGAAGGGATGTTGCTCTCACTCAATATATAAGACATTTGAATAATCAAAAGGTACGTGCAATTTACAACACTTGCTTAAAATTGACAACAGCAAGCAGTGACATGAGTCATGATGATTACAATTTTAATACGCAGATCATTATATTTCACAAGGAGTTCTCAAAAGACAATGCAAAATTCCCTTTATTCGCATTCAAAGTACTATCCAGGTTTTGTGGTGGACACGAAGTGCCTTTAAATGCTGAGAAGGTGGTCGAGAAACAGTTTGCACTATGGGTGTTTGGTCAGGGGGTATGGTTGCCAAGTACTAAGATGTCCCTACTACCTGTCATATACAGCGCATGCTATTGTAGCGGGAATTATAGACCCAGACACATTGCATCCATATGGAAAAAGATATCTAATAAGGACAAGAAAAAGCCGGTCGGAACTGTTACCTCCAACGGTGCAAATGCCAAAAATAGATCTCTCGGCAGTAGATGAAGAGGAAGAAGAGGAAAAGGAAGGCGAAGAAGGAAGACCACTGAAGAAGATCAAGCCCACCTCATCTACACCACCTTCTCCCAACCCTGACTCTTGAGTGACGCCACAACTGATGGCACTCTCTTGCAGTTGACTGATTCGAAGCACATTGTCACTTTTCTTTATTGATCAATTGTATTGCACGTGTCAATGATGAGGACTTAAATGCGTCTTTTTGTTTTACTTTGTGAATTAATTTGCTGTAAGTCCATTGATGTAACTCTAAAAGAATATTGGCTCGATTTTTGCCTCCACCATGTCTAGTGTGCTTAAAGTAACATGTTCTTGCCGTATAATGTGACTTCTCCATGTCTTGAGTTGACCATATTGACAATGAACCGTATGTCTTTGCAAAATATGGTGTATGATTACATAGTATATGCTGCAATCAATGGCAAAACATAAAAAAATCATATGTATGTATTAGTTGGTCTCACAATATTGAGATTGCAACAGTTTTTAAAGTTCTTACCATGTGATGAGTAACATGTTGATCACTCCATCCTGCAATGAATGCCTTCCTCCAAGTCTCTAATATGTTTTCAAATAATTTATCTCACTATTGCTCCAGCTCTTTTTCTCCATGAATGCAAAGATCTTGTCAAGTGAAATCCACACATCTGCCTTCCAATGTTGGATTGAACCTTCATTTCCAATGTCGTTGATTGCATTATGTAGATCTTTCCATCGATTAAACATCTTTTGCTTGTTTTTATCTCGACAGTCTTTGAGGTAGTATGACAAAAATCTTTTAGCTTTCACACCACCTATTGATGGTTTTTTTGGTACTTTGCTGCCCCCTTGTGACCGCTTGTCGTCCTCCTCAATTTTAACATGCCCCCCATGCAGGCCAATGTCTGACGATGATCCGCCACATGGCAGATAACATGCCACACGTCGTCATATCCTTGTGAAATAATAGTGGAAAATGATAGAATCCTTGCAACGCGGTGATGAGACAACACTCACGAGAGACATGGTGGAATTGCTTCTCAAGGACTTGTAGAGCTTGGAGACCTCAAGGGAGCTCTAGCCCATTGGAAAGATGCTCATGACAGTTGCGGTTCACTACGTAATCCCTTATTAGATTTGTTTCAAGGGGGGTTAGGGTGAGCTCTTAACATTCTTAGTGCCATTGTTGGGGAGTCATCCCTTGGCTTTTTCCTTCGTTTTTTTCTAATCTATGCATAACCCATTGCCCATTGTCTTGATTAATAATTTTCCATAAAAAAGATGTGGATTTTATAGAGATTTCTGTGTGATTTTGTGTGAGAAATAGCTCTCGTTTTTCTTATACAATGCTTAATCTCATAATACATTCATAAAGAATCTAGTGTTTAAATTATTTCAACGTAATACACAGTCATATTCAATGATAAAGAAGATACCTCAAAAGATCCAAGTGGTAATATGTTATTCTCCGATTGAACACTGAAATATCTTGCATCATCTTTTGTAATTGATATGTCTAGGGCCCTGTTCATTAGAGTGATAGTAACCCTCCCCATTTTTCTGTTCTTTAAAATCTCACACTCATCCAGTTTCAAAACAAATTTTAGAACTCCTTCACAGTCTTCTTGACTAATCTCAAAGAACTGAACTCCGTACCTTTGTAAAGCTTCAAGATCAAAGAAAATATTGTTGTGCTAGTTAAAGATTACCTCTCTATCTTTAGCAATGAATGTTGCTTCAATATGTACTGGTGAACCAAGCTTCTCAAACACCTCTGAGTTCACATGTTGGCGTACAGACTTTACTTGCATTGGTTTTGGAAGTAACGAACCTTTATGCTTCTTACTTTGACATTTCTCTGCTAGTGCCTTAAACAGTGTACTATATGCTTTCTGAGAGATGGAAGTCTCATCCAGCATTGCTTGCACACCTGAGTTGTATCGAGCTGGTTCTTGTTTCATAGAAGAAGACACATGCTTCTCATTGATTTTTTGAAACTTCTTTTGATACAACATCTCTTCCACTATTCCTTTTGGTACCAAATGACTGTAATGCACTCCAACTTTGGAATGTACCTTGGACTCTGGATGAAGTAAAGATGTAAAAATAGAATAACATCAAATTTGATTACTTATGTCTAGTTTCAAACAAATAACCTAATCTAAAAAGAGAAATATATATGAAACAAGAGGTAACGATACCTTACAGCCTGTACTTGCTTCTTCATCCCTCCACTTCCCAACTTTCATTTTCTCTATGTTGCAAAGTTGCCTTCTTCTTTTACATGGCCCTAGTGCTATGTCCTTTCTCCTTAAAGCATCAATCTTTTTCTCCAAGTCTTGAATTATTTCTTTGTTTACCATAAGCTTCTCTGCATACAACCCATTTAGTTTTTTTATTTCAGTGTTCTCTATCTGTAAAAAATCCCTCTACTATTTTGCAACCATCGCTTTTGTTTCCAAGTGTTGGGCATAATCCAGCAAACCTTGTCTACCATCACCCGTGAAATGTAGTAGGTTTGTAATGTAAAATTGTAAGGTTCCCCCCTTCCAAAAATAGGGGAAACACTTAAGATAGTCCACTAAATCTTAACTTGGAGAAAATTTCCTATTTATCGACACCTTGACCATGTAGAGATTCAAGGATACGATTCATAGGTAAGACCTAGTCCTATCCCGCAGGGGAAGCGTGATCTTCTAAAAGTCAAATCATCCATAGGGTAATTTATCATAAATTGGACAACTACTAGACTTGATTTCTAGAGGCAATGCTTTTTTCCTCATCCATGCAAGGCACAGTCGCCCCGCTGACCTAGTCTTCTAGAATAGAGTTGCCCAAGAACCTAATTATCTAGCGTAGGGCTTTCACTTAATCTGTTGGAAAGCTACCCGACTAATCGGGTCCACCCGTCCGTAGGATGGTGCCATTGGGGCATTCCATCCTCCCACTTTCCACCCTACTCACGCGTTAATTTGTTTTCTAATTAATCCTACCACACTGTTTGACATAAATAAACATGTTCTTTAATTAAGGCCCTTTTCATAAGGTTTGTTAAAATAGCCTTTTTACACAATACAATCATGCCAAAGACAAGATATATATATATATATAAAGTTTATACATGAATCAATTCCATACAAGCCAAACCGACTCTCTTATTCTTTTCCTTTATTCTGACGGTGATCTAGAATTCGACCTTCCAGCCTCTACATGCTGGGCAAAACCCTACGGGACCATACACCTCATCGTCGGCCCCGCTGGCGAGAACTCAAGCCGGCCTGTCGCCCTCTTAGGCTCCATCGCTCGATCCTCCCGCCCCTCCAGAGGGATGTCTGGACACTAGGGTGGGCTAATTCACCGCACTAGCCTGGGCCCTCAGAACTAGGCAGCATCACAATCACTCACCTCAATCGGCGAACCTCATTCTCCCAATGGTATGAGGGATACCATGGGCCAACTCCGGGCCTTACTAATGTCTCCATCGTCCGACTACACAAGCACAAGAACGAGGCAGCGTCAAGGCAGGGAGAAGTTATACCTGTACCTTAATTTAACCAAGATAACAATCCATTTACTCAACTAAACCATAGGACTAAAATCCATGTTACCTTCTTAAGAAAATAATCCTTTTCACAAAGATTTTTGCATTTCAACTTGAGATTGTGATAAGACATTCTTTATTTAAGGCATATGCTATTGTTTAAAAGAATACAAACTTTAACTAGTAAATCAATCAAATAGATTACTATTAACAATTAATAGAGAAGCCGGGGCCATACCTCAACCCCTAAGAATAATATATAATTGAAAAATAAAATTTGTATATACCTTATAGAAATTTGTCGTTTATCGTTGTCTTTGCTCGTTAACAAGAGCTTTAGAACTTGACATATGAGAATAGAGTCTTCTAATACCTTGTCTTACGACGATTGAAATCATCCAATAATCTCCGAGCTTTATCTCCTCTTACTCGTACTATGACTCTTCTCTCTTTCTAAGATCTATGGCAAAATAGCCTTCTCTTACAGGGCTACGGCATACTATTCTTTCTCTAAAAGAAAAGCTATGGAGTTTTGGTCTCTTCCTTCGAAAGACCATAGTAATCTCAAGCTCTCTTCTAAGATATTAGATAAGAATGAAGGGATATATACATCTCAAGCTCTAGGATTACTTGCTGCCTTCTTACAGTTTTTCTTGTGTAGAGACCCTGACAGAATCAACAAATTGTTTCGGCCATAACTCTCTGATAAAAACTCAGAATATGGTCATATAACTAGTCAAAATGGAAGGCATCTAGTCTACAAGCCAACGCGGGTAGAATAGGCAAAAACATCTGTATATAGCCTCAAACGCACCATCTTTAGAAACACATTGCTTTTCTACATTTTTAGTATGCATGGACTCTAAATATGTAAAAGTACTCTAAATACGACCTCCTATCACCTAAATTCGAATTTCTATTTTTGGAGATACTTATCTCTTAATAGAACTATTCTTATCTTCTAATTTTTTAAAAGGATTTTTGGAGCTAATATTTTTATTCTAACACTTTCTTAATGTTTCTAGCCTTATTGTCTCACTCTTCTCTAAGTGCACTCTCTTTCCTTCTTGAAATCTATATTAAAAGAGACACATACATACGTGGCTTGGGCAGGACCTTACAAAAATGGAGGTGGTGCATTTGTAAATGGATCCTTGAGATACATTGACCCATTGGTCTACAAGTCCAAATGACGCTCTCCATTATTCCTCCTTTGCTCTTTTTGCTCATAACATTAAAAAAGCTCTTATTGCGTTTCTTCAAAGGCTGGTACTCAAATTGTATATCCACATGAAGATGGTAAGTATCATATATTCTTTTACATGTGCCATTTCTACTACTATTACTGAAAATTTGAGTGTCTCCATGTGTTGTTGAAGGTGGATTAATTAGAATCCCCAAATTTGGATTAATGTTCTCATTTGCAAAGCTAGTATTTTTTTGTCATCATAAAACATATTAAAGAATTGAAACAAGGATTAACTCGATTAGTTAGGATATTTTTTTTTAAGTTTCAGCAAGAAAACCCCTACGGTCTAGATGATGATTAAAGCTTTCCTTGAATCTATTAAATGCATAACTATCTCAAATCTGTGAAATCTTAGTTCTGACAAGTTTTACGTGCATCCAACAAAGAATGCTGCCTCATGATGAAACCTCATTGAAAGAATATGTATATTTTAATATATTGAAACTAACTATTATAATAGTTAAAAAAAGAGCCGAATTGCAAATTTGGATGTGTTTTAAACCTTTTTTATTTTCTCTCTCTAAGCTAGTTGGCACTTAGAGGGCCCAAAATTGAGTCCACATTTCTCCTAATGGAAAGATACATTAGTAACAGTATTGTGATGATCTTGTAGCTTCCTCTCTGAGGTTAGATCAAGGGTTGGCTACTACTGAAGCTTCTATGTCTGACTCATAGAGCTCTTGGAACCCTAGCTCACCAAAGAATTTTTGGCATCGTAGAGCTTTGAGCTCTTAGCTGTGCAAAGCATCGTCGTGTAGAAGACAAGCGAACAGTTTAAGAGAGAGAAAACGAGAGCGAGTGCTTGAAACCTACTAGCTATGCAACCACAAAAGATCGAGTGAAACCCTCTTGAGTTATTGCATGTCCAACTACGAACTGACATTTCCCGATGTCACTTCCATAAGCATTGACACAATCTTAGAAGGACTTAGCTTGGTTGGTTTGGTGCAAGCATCTAGGCACAGTTTCATCGCTTTGATTTTAGGTAGATTTCGGGTGCCTCAATATGTGGTACCCCATTTAACCGAGCCCACAGCCGGTAGCCGGCCTGCTGCCCGTGGGTGTAGGCGCCTATGTATAGAGATCAAGTTGTATACATATGTAAACATGGGTTTGTCACGGTTGTGCCATAGTGGAGTTGGTAAGGCACGTGCTTGGGATGAGGGAAGTACCTGGATCTAATCCCACTTCCCACATGTCTATACACATGACGTTTAGACATGTGTCTGTATATATGTTTACACCATTTTGCACGGACCAATGTTTGGACATGGCACTGGGACCCACAGCCGGATGACCGGCTGCCGGGGTGCCACGTATTAAGGTACCCCGAAATCTACCTAAAGCCCATCACTTTCAAAGAGTTTAACAAAATCCCTATGAGAGAGTCCCACTGCAGGCGGATGATGACCTCACCAAGGCTTGGGTGGATAAAGAAGCCTCGCCACGGCATGGGTGGATAAAGAAGCCTGTGAAGAAGGACTGGCTATTGCCATGGCCTGGGTGGATAAAGAAGCCTGTGAAGAGGGACTGGCTATTGCCATGGTTGCCTGTGGCGCTATAGTAGACGAAGTGGGGGCCGGGAGGGACCATCTTGAGGCCCTTGAAGAGGTATCCTAAGGAGAGCATCTGTAGGTGGAAACCCAAGAGAGTGTCCGACGACATGTCCAGGATTAGCAGCAGTAAACAGCAGCGACGGCCCCCTGCTTTACCAGCTCCACGGCATCTCCGGGGTCCATACACACAGAATAGGGTGCTGCAATGAGACGAAGAAGCCCGGGGCTACCAGAAGTTAGCAAGGCCATAGCCAGAAAAGAAACAACAAGAGTAGCACAGAACAACACACAGTGGTCCATCATACTCGGCCTCTTGGAAGGAGCTTGTGTGCACTTCATTGTTCATACAGGTAGATCATCAACCCCATATTGGGAGGAGCTTGTATGTGCTTCATTGTTCATACAGGCAGATCATCAACCCCATATTGGGCCTTTTGGGAGGAGCTTGTGTGTGCGCTTCATTGTTCATACAAGCAGATCATCAACACACAGTGTTTCTCATCGCTCAACACACACACACACACACACACAATGATCCATCATAAGCCTTTTGGAACGAGGCTCATAAGGAGAGGCGACAGTAGAGAGATACGCAGATTCATTTAGCAGAGAGATACGTAGGTTAAGCAAGGCAGGGGATCAAGCTCTCATTTTTTGAACTGCATCATCAAGCTCGCAACCGGTCAAACTCAGCCGCGCAGTAACGTTTCAACGCTCGCAGATCACTCTAAGTGCAGCACGTTTAAAAATCACCTTTCTTTGAGGCTTCATCGCCTTCAAGGCTCAACCACCACCACTAGTGCAGCACAGCGTGCAACAAACAAGAAGAAGAGAGAAACAAGAAACTCAATTCTAAGCTTTCAACGCCACCACTAAGCCATGACACAAGCTCTCTTAAGAACAACTCATTATTACAATTGGCCACTTGAGGAGAAGGGAATCTGTGTAAGAAGAAAAATTTAACGGCTAGCCAATGGTGGAGACACACCCAAGCCCTAAGGTGTTGAAGTCCCATGCATGAGGTGCTGGGTTCAAAACCTGGTGGCTATTGACCGCGGCATGAAAAGTACACACGCACACAAGCGCAAAGATCCAATATATATATATATATATATATATATATAAGAGCTCCTATTTCCATCAAACTTTAGGGTTTAGCTTTCTTTACCCTTTTCACACTCTTAACTCCCTTCCACACTCTACACATCCTTCTATTTTGTTTGGAACCACCCATACTCCTTGGACATATTATTATTTTAGTGTTGTGAGAGTGGTTCAAATACCTTATGTTTTTGGGGATGGTCATACATGCCTACACAATGATTTCAAGGTGAATTGGGTATCGCCTTGCATTGGGGCTTGTTTGTGTGAGTCTGCATGGTTTTTGAGCTATTGGGCTTATTCACACGTTATTGCATCGTGTGAGTTTCGGTCGGGAGCTTGTTCACACACATTGGCGCATTGTTTGGGCTTGTTCACATGTGATTGCATTCTATGAGATTTGGGAGCTTGTTCACACACAATGGCACATTGGTGTGTTGTTGAGCATTGTTCACATGTCTTGTATCTTGCGAGGTGTGTCACATGCATTGGTGCATTACTAGCTCCTTTTCACACACTTTGTGATTGGTTTAGTGTGTTCACATGCTTTGAGTGTGTTGGGTGGTATTCACATGCAATCATGATTTACTACTACTATCCTTCATTGGACTGACACACTATACACCATCATCGTTATCATCGACATTACTATATTACTATCTCATATCCTAATCTTAGGAGTGTCACTCATGCATTGACTTCATGGCTCTAGCTCAATATTTTGAGTTTCCATTTTGTGTCATGGTTCACATATCTTTCGTCGATTTCACACGTACTTTGAGTACTTCAAGGCTTAGACCCCTATACCCTCATTTGTAGACTTCATGCTATGAATGAGGCGGTATACTCATGCCATTATTGGATGTTCGAGCTTGCAGGTTTGTTGCCTAGTCATTTGAGGTGTTTTTTAATGAGGAGGATATATGGTCCATATGGTCCACATACGGCAACTTCATCGACTCATTACTTAGATACCTCGACACAAATGGTTCGGCATTGTTCGCATGGGAAGAGTTTTCTTTTGGTGACTTGTATGAGTGTCCCACACTCTTGAGCTGCCATGATTCTGATGGTGTAGATTACATTGGCACAGATGATAATGATGACGTATCACAAATATATACACTTGATGATGATGTATCTCGTTTACATACACATGATGATGTATTGCAGACACACACATATGATGATATTGATACACGTGCACATGTCGATACATATGCACATGATAGTCTTGATATACATATGATGATATTGATACACGTGCACATATTGATACATATGCACATGATAGTCTTGATATACATACACATGATGATGTATGTAGTGGTGTTGTGTGTGAGTTGGATCATGTGGGAATGATCTTGAAGAAGGCAGGGATGGCATTGAGTACACCGCGAGCATTGTAGATGCTGATACATCTTGTATGTATACCTACTTCTCTAGAGATCATAGTGAGGACCAATTAGAGGATCTTGAGTATTCATCTATCCCACATGAGGTTAAAGATACTCCACAGGATACCCATAAGTATACGATGGACCATGAGGAGCTTAGGTCTGAGGCTCTTATATTAGGTGTGCTAGGCTATTCATTTAGAGAGTTCACATGTGGGGATATCTACAATTTGACCACTACTCCTAGTTTTCATAGTGTACCTATGGCAGCGTTTGTTTGGATATAGTTCATGTGTTTGAGCAGTCAGGTATAGTGCATGATGAGGGTAGTGATGACTTCATTGAGATGAGACATCGTAGGCAAGGCATGAGTATCCACATAGATCACATGGATTTTGAGAGCTTTGCATTTGACTTAGGCATTTACATAGATCCAATGATTATGGAGGCACCATTAATGGAGGCATACCATACCTGTGATGATATATTAGTTTTTGTTGGTCTAAGTCTTGACTTGGATTATGAGGCATTTTGTTGTGATGCTCGTGTGGTGGATGCTTATGTATTGATGTGGATTCAGTTTATTGGGCATTTACATAGATCCAATGATTATGGAGGCACCATTAATGGAGGCATACCATAGATCCAATGATTATGGAGGCACCATTAATGCATAAGCATCCATAATCATTTGCATTTGACTTAGGCATTTACATAGATCCAAGGATTATGGAGGCACCATTAATGGAGGCATACCATACCTGTGATGATATATTAGTTTTTGTTGGTCTAAGTCTTGACTTGGATTATGAGGCATTTTGTCGTGATGCTCGTGGTGGATGCTTATGCATTGATGTGGATTTAGTTTATTGGGCATTCACTTTTGGTCATACCAAAGATCATCTTGTGAACCTTGTGCTTATTGATGTGGCATGCTATCATGACATATTCGTCTTCGACCTTGGTGGATATCTAGACCATGATCTTGGTGGTGTATCTCGTGGATTAATATTTGATCCAAGCTTCCTTGGTGTGACCACTTTTCCACAGTGGGGCACTGTTACTTCATATTCGCTCCAGTGGCCACCACATGCTCGTGGCCGCATGCTTACATCTGGCACGAGATCTATGGTTTTGATCAGATGACTTCTTATTTTATTGTGGAGGATGCATTGTTAGCTTCATCATAGACATTGCACTACATTCCTTTCCATTTGATCCAAGAGGGGCATACGCCTTGATGACGATATTGACACTTAGTTTTGGACATGATTTTTGGCTTTTGTAATAGCCTTTTGTATGTTCCTTTTGTGCACAACCACCCTTCGATTTCGAGGACACAATCATTGTAGGAGGGGATGGTTTGTAACAAAGGGGACTTTTAGGATTCTCTTGCACGTGGGGGATGGGCATGGGCTTAGGGGCATTTACACATGTGGTTGTGGTGTTAGGGCATGTGGACCTTGGGACTATAAAAGGCACCAGCCCTAGAACTATTGAACCTTTTTGACATATTATACACTTGATCTTTCTTGGAGCTATTAGCTTTTTGTACAAGCTTTCATGGCTTTCTTCATGAACCTATGGCTACTCTAGGCATTCAAGAGTAACCATGTGGACTCTAGCCATTGAGTCTAGTTGTGAGGTCTCTAACCATTGAGTTCTACCCTCCCAAGATCACTTCATTGCATCTAGATTCCTTGTCATAAACTTTTCTAGGGTCACTTTAAAATATAAAGCTTACTTTTCTATTTTTTTTCTAGGACTTCACTGATTTGTTCTCTAATCTCTAGAGAGAGAAACTAGGAGTTTGAAGTACGTTTACTATTGGCAAGCCGGTTTCACATGAGTCTTTTATCCCTTATGCCTTTTTAAAAATTAAGGTATGGATTTGCACATCTTGGATAATATTTTTGATGCATCAAGCCTTGATTGATAAGATAATCCCTCTAAAATCAAGGTTAATTAATCTAATTTATCCCTTAAAAATCAATTGTTCAAGCCACTTAAAAATCTAATTTCTTTTGTGGTGATTTATCCAATTTAGACCCTAATTTAATATTAAATATACATGTGGATGTGCATTATGGTTTTCTCACTATATAATTTTTTTATTCACCCTTAGACTATTTCTCCTAATTCTAAGATTGGGTCAATTCTTTTAGTCGAACCCTTGCTTAGATTAATCGAGGTGCACATACTTTCATATGGTCAAAAAATAATAATCTTTAGTAAATCCTAAGGTTCACATGCTAAATGAAGGTCAATTAATTCTTTGGTTTTGGGATATGTGCACAACCTTATTCCATTTTAGAAAATAATTAAAATACTCAATCTTAATCTACCCCAACGCAGTTCATGTTCCTTGTGTGCGTGAATAAAGGGCCAATTTAGACCATTAACATTGCACTATTCATACAACCTTAATAAGACTTTAATTCAAGATATAAATAGGCCGTCATAGGTTACAATGTGCCAAACTAAATTGAAATTTTATTAATTATTCAATTGGAATCAAAAAGATTAACTTAATTTAATTACAAGAAATAGAAAAGAATTATTAATTTTTGAGTATGAGAATTGACTGTACCTTTTTAGCCTAGCTTTGGGGTTGGAGTAGGGTCTAATTGTGAACTATAGATATAGTACACACGTTGAGTTTTTCTCTAGCTCCCCAATGTGCTGCAAAGGTCCCAAAGCTCTTGTGCATGTGTAACCCAAAGTACAAAACAATAATTATACTAGTTTAGGATCTATAGGTGTTGTCATCTACCATGCTTTGAGATGAGAACCATTAGATCTTAATGTATAAGTAGATGCTAGACGTCATAGATCTCATGCCATGCTGACAAGGCACAAAGCTATTGTCCAGCCATACAACAGCCATTGGAAAAAGTAATGGCCAAGAAGAAAAAGCTGACCAAGGCTAATGAGGCAACCATTAACAGGATGACCAAGAAAAAAGTGAAGAGGATTTCAAATTGCAACAAGCCAAAATTGCTCAAAAGAGTAAGGCTCGAGTCCAATAAACTCAAAGATAAAGAGCTAAAGAATCAAGAGCAAAAGCTAACAAAGGGTTAAGTGAAGAAGCTAACCGAGGGTCAAGTAGCTTGCTATTGTAGGCTTTAGGTCTGGTGGCTCCTCAGGTGGCTCCTCAGGGGCTAGTGCGTCAATGGGAAAATTGTGTTATAGAGAAGAAGATTCTATATTAGTTGATCCCTCATTTATTAATGGGCTCGAGGAATTCCCATGAGATGGGAGAAGTTTAGAGGAAAGAGACCTATGAAGCAGGTATGTATATGGATAAGCATTTTCCCCTTCCTTGGCATCATCGTGCATTGGGGGTGAAGGGGGTTTAGAGGTATGTAAAAAAGTATTAATCTCTAACTGTTCTTCATGAGTTACAATAGTAGGATATTCAATATGTTCAAGTGTAAAGTCATATCACAGACATCATAATTTGTTAGACGTTTATAGATTTTTTGATAAAGTTTTAAGATACCATAAGGGTGGTATAAGGTTCTTTCATGAAGGCTTAGGTATAGGCCTCTACCCACCCCTGGGTCTGGAACCAAGCAAAGGTATCATAGGCCTTTACCCACCCCTGGGTCTAGAACCAAGAAAAGAAGTTAAAGAGAGGTTCAAAATTAGCATGGGTGAAGGGAAAGTTAGGAGAGGTATAAAGAAGTTCTCTTCCCTATCTAGGGGTGGAGGGAAGGTTAGGAGGTATCAAGAGCTCTAGAAGTTCTTCCTTGTCATCCAAAACTATAGAGTTCACAACACTCTACTCCACAGAAGCAACTAGCATTTTTTCTGTGAAGTGTTTGGTTGCATATGAGATTTCATCTTTGTATTTTTCTCCTAAATAATGCTCTAGTGCTTACATATAGCTAAGCAAGCTAGGCTTGGTTTATCCTGGAGATAACATCTCTACGGTTTTGAACCTCTTTGTTGGCGAAGGTATTTTTCAAGTGAGGCCCTTCAACTGGAACCTTCTTTGCACCTTGCTTGGTCTTGGTTCCTCTTCATCTATAGCCATGTCATGCTTTTTGGATGGGCCAACCTCCTCTTAATGATGTTGGGGCTTTGCCTTTCTTTTGCAAGGGCATAGCCTCTATTGTAGCTTGGTATTCTTCTTCTTGTGGTACCTCATCCTCATTCTTCTTCTTCTTCTCTTCCTCTGGTACCTTTACTTCCACAAATTAATCTTGGGGGGTGGGGAAGGTACGTGTTCCTCTACCTATTGTCTAGTCTCTGATGGCTCCTCTTATATCTCTATAGGAGTGTCTTAAGCAGATGATGATTGAAATAGACATTGTTCCTATTCTTATAGTACATGTGCATGTCCAATAGAGTGTAGGTTCTGGCTCAATAAAGGTGAAAAACTCAATCTCTGTGTTAAACTTTGGCCCATTGACCATGATTGGGGAGGGAAGCATGTCCATTTGGCTAGACCTAGTTTCTCAAGAGGGCTTGGCTTAATGGGTTTTCTTCATCTTAGCTCATTTCTTCTTTTTCCTATGAGGCAATGAGTAGGTAAGCCTCCTTTAAACTTATTTTGTAGTGGCAGGAGTAGGTAAGCCTCCTTTAAATCCTCCAATATATCCTCTTGTGTGACTGGTGATGGCTCTGCTACTTCCTCTTCTTATGGGAGTGGTGTATGTGTAATATGGCTTAATACCTTGGTAAGGAGGTATGGACTGACCACTTATTGTTCTGATGCTTGGATAAATAGGTATAGTTCCTTATATAGGTAGTATGCCAATCATCCTTCAAATTCATATGAATTTTCTACAATTTATGTACATCAATTATATTGTACCTATGCACCACAGGCTTTATCTTCATAATCGTGGACATTGCTCGTCTAATTAGCTTATATGCTTTCCCCTTGACATTTGTATATTCTTCCCATTGTTGTTGAAGAGATTCTCCTTCAACATGGTATCGAATGGTAGATCCTTCTTTTTTACTCGATGAGTGTGGGTGGGGGCCAGGGGTAGGTGCATGGCTTCTCGAGTGTTGTCTTTTCAAATCATCACCTTTTTTGTTCTTTTGTCTGGCATGGTCAATTCCCAAGTCTTCCTCCTATTTTCATAGGACTTGATGAACTTGACACAGAGGGGAACATTGATGATCATGTGAGTTGTTCTCATGCCAATAGCTTGCATTTTCTCCTTTACCTTTGGCATTTCTAAAAAAAGCAAGCATTGGAAAGCAACTTTGTAGGCACCTCCATGTTGATGATAGTCCTAGCGGTGAAACTCATTCCCAAAGAGGTTGAGTCTTCCAAGATTGTAATCCACCTTTAAAACTTGAGCATCTTTTCATAAATAGATTTAATCTAAGGGCTGAATCATGCAACACCAATTTGGCATCACTCATAAAAGGTCTACCAAGTATAACATTTTAAGAGTCTGGTTGGGTGCAAGAAGTTCATCACTATAAATGTGTGATAATCACGGAACAAATAGATTTTCAATTTGGTTTTTTGCAAAACTCCCATGGGCCTTGCAGAGGCTCCATGGGCTATTTTCATGATAAGATCCATCTGTTCTAAAGCTAGTTTAGCCCATTTTTTCTCCCATTATCTCTTGGTGATAATGCTGACACCTACTCCAGCATCTAGGATCACAGTTGCCTGATACTCGTGGTGGTAGGGAATGCTGCATTTGTGTCATCATTTTTGAAGTAATGTCTTGAATGTTTTACTCAGATTTATATGGATTTGGGGGCGTTAATCTCTTCCCTCCAATTCCATAATTAACAAGAGCTACCGCCATTATCTTACATCAAGGAGTCATATTAGATACACCAAA
Organism: Cibotium barometz; assembly: GCF_041138505.1. NCBI lineage: Eukaryota > Viridiplantae > Streptophyta > Polypodiopsida > Cyatheales > Cibotiaceae > Cibotium > Cibotium barometz. The sequence continues at coordinate 17,586,536 of NC_141081.1, forward strand.
GGGTCATACATTCAAGATATGAAGCAATAGTGTCCAAAGCTACAACTTGGACGGGCGCCCGTGATGGTGTGACAGAGAATTTATGGCGATTCCCGCTTCATGAACATGTGGTAGCAAGATAGAATGAAGTCCTAAGTGATGTACTTCATGGATATATTATGAGAGTAGTCATTGTAATAGCATTAGGCATCTTATGAGAGTAGTCATTGTAATAGCATTAGGCATCTTATGAGCCTAAAGTGCCCAGTCGGCCATAGTTTAAGTGAGTGTGAACACTTATGGCCATGTATATAAGTGAATTTCTCTCATAATACAACATACTCTCCCATTGTACAATTGAGCCTTTTTCTTGCTAATCTCTCTCCCTAATGCATGCTAGTGAGTGTGTGTGAGTGAAGTGAGGTGACAAGAGGGACAAGTACCCGTAGTGCAACGCGACGGTGTGACAACGCTCGCGCAGTAGGAGATACGGTGGAATTGCTTCTCAAGGAGTTGTAGAGCTTAGAGACCTCAAGGGTTATGAACTCGGCCATTGGAAAGATCCTCACGATAGTTACGGTTCACTAGGTAATCTCTTTTTGGATGTGTTTCAAGGAGGGTTAGGGTGGGCCATAACATTTTTGGCGCCGTTGTTGGGGAGCCATCCCTTGGCTTTTTCCATCATTTTGCCTCTAATCTACACATAACACATTGCCTATTATCTTGATTAATGGTTTCCCATGAAAAAGATGTGGATTTGATGGTGATTTGTGTGAGATTTGGTGTAGAATAGCTCTCTTTTTTGTTTTTGAAAAGAATGCTTTTTGCTTAATTTTTAGATTAATTTGTTGTTTTTGTTGTTTTGGTGATTTTTCATGTTCTTAGGACTTGCACATAGTTTGTATTAGGCTTAGTTTGCATCCATTGTATCAAACAATGCAATAGAATGTAATTTTTAGTGATTGTTAGCTCTCTTTAATTTAAACATAGATCAAAGATTATTAATTCTAGTTTAATTGAATGTTTTTATTGAAATTGTTTGAATTAGAGTGTTAGCAAGCATTAGCAATAGCTTAATCTTTTAAAAAATTTCTTAAAACCATCAAAAAATCCTTGAATTTGACTAATTTCTCTTAATGGACTGGTTTTTATCATTAAGGGTGATTAATCTTGTTCAAGAGGCCAAAATTAGAAAATGTGTTAATTGGAGTCTAAATTGATCGTATGAGTAGTCGAAATTGAGGTTTTTAAGTTTTTTGAGAGCATCTAGATGCATCAAAACACCTAGTCACATCAATTTCTTGATCAATTGGAGAAATTTGACTCTCTTTGCTTAATTTTACCTTAAAGAGGAGACTATAATTAAGAGTCTAATTAATCCCCTAATTTAGATTAATTTACACAATTGTTGATGCACAAAGATTAGTTTTTCCTTGCTCTATCTAATGATGTGCTCAATTGTATGAAGTAATTAGGGATTATTGATTAATTAGAGTCCTTGATTAGTGTAAAAGAGGAAAAGATTAGTGAAAGAATTAATCTTATATTAATATTTAATCACTATTTTACATAACTCATTAAGGCTAATGAGCATTCAATAAGTAGATGCTCATGAGTTGTCAATTTATCCATTTTGGGGGTCATTTATGAAGGGTGTAAGGTGTGTTATTAAAAGGTTGACTTTTTGATTCCCACTTACCTTTTTAGGAAAATTTTCATACCTTTTTGATTCCCACTTACCTTTTTAGAAAAATTTTCATTTCAAATTCAAAAATATTTCCCCCCAAAAAGGAAAATTCATATTTCCCACTAGACTCCAAAAAAAAAGGCGTAAAAAGCCAGATCGTGAAAGACCAGGCCGTGAAAAGGTCCGACGTGAAAGAGCAAGACGTGAATGGCTTGGATATGAACGGCTTGGCACGTGAACGGATGGGGCATGAACAGCTTGGACATGAACGGCTGGGTGGTGAACAGCTTGGGCGTGAAAGTGCAGGACGTGAACGGCTTGGGACGTGAATGGCTTGGGCGTGAAAGTGCAGGACGTGAACGACTAGGACATGAACGGCTTGGGACGTGAACGGCTTGGGCGTGAAAGTGCAGGACGTGAACGCCTTGGCACACGTGAAAAGGTCCGCCAAAAAAAAAAAAACTGTGTTTGCTCATTAAGGAGCATTTAGGCACTCTGACATGGCCACGATAAAGGGAGTGCTGGGGATCACAAAAGGACTAAACCCAATGGCTGTCATCTTTGAGCCATTGAGATCTATGCCGCAAATTCACCACCCCATGCCATTGGCCATGCCTATAACAAGCGTGTCATTAGGTTTTACACCCCCTATGACTTCAATCCCACCGAGCTTTGGTTGCTTGCCTAACATTCCCACAAATCCTATAAGTACCAACCCTTTCCTGGATTCCCACACCTTAGACATACTGACTAGTCTAGGAATTCCAAAATTATGGGCAAACATGATGGAACAATAGAATGTGTTCAATTCATTCAAATGTTTGAACAGAGATGTGAAGCCTTTGAAAATCCCACCTGCCCCACTAAGGTACATGCATTGAACTTATGCTTTAAAGGGAAAAGCTAGTCAATGGTTCATCGCATTGATTGGCGATCAAGACCAACTTCAAAACCTTGAAATCAGCCTTCAAACATGGCTTTTCCAGACAAGGTGATCGGTGGCGTGCAGTAACAGAACTCTATTCAATTGAGCATCAACCAAATGAATCCATTAGAGATTTTATCCTTAGGATAAAACTCTTGGACTCACGTTGTGAGTCATGGGAAAAATTAAACGATGTTCAATTGAGGAGATGTTTCATGATAGGCTTGAAGAATAACATAGCATGTTGTCATCTAAACGTATTGCTTCTTTACAACATTGATCGAATGTTTCCATATTGGATACAATGATCAAGTTGTGTAAGCGAAGATGAGCATGCTACGAGGTGTTCCTCTCATCTAAACCATGTGAAGCAATAGCAAAAGAAAGATCGATCTCAGAATTGACATTTCTCGAATTTTATGTAGTCTTGCTTAAAACCTTACAGCAGACATCTATAAGACAGGATGAAAACCTTCAAAACCAGACATCCTTAATGCCTCTAAAAGTGAGGAGCGAAATGCCTTGTGTTGAGTGCAATCAGTACGACCATCCCAATCCTCATTGTGCATACAAGGCACCTGTCCTTCTATACTGCATATATTGTAAAACCTTTGACCATGATACTAAAAAGTGTCCTTCTTCATCCACAATGGACTCAAAACCTCCATCTCCCGTGCACCAAACAGAAATAGTCCAACGGGTAGAAACTGCTCATGAAGTAGTTAATCGAACACTTCAGTGTTTCTATTGTCATGGACCTCACAAGGTGGCAAACTGTACAGTTTCTATTGTCATGGACCTCACAAGGTAGCAAACTGTACATTTTGGAATACTTTCATGCCCATAGTCACTGACATCTTGCGACCAATATGTGAACAATGTGGCATTGATCGCATGTTCCAAGATTGCCCAAGACGAGTTGCTTCAATGCAACTTGTCTCACAAAATACAACTCTTAACATCTTAAGTGTACAAAACGGGAAATTGTCCATGGTACCCTTGAATGTGCTTACATGCCTACAAGCCAAGGCACGAGAAACAATCAAAAGGAAAGCAAAAGACAATACCTCAACATGGGTAGAACAACATGCTTTAAAATAGAACCTAAAAGAGAAAACAAAACCTTCTAAACCAAAGAAAGACAAGGGACAAAAAACTATCGAAACCAAGGTCGAATTAAAAGACAGGGAAAAGAAGCCTGTAGAGAACATAAACCCAAAAGGGGACATAAACACAAAAGAGCCAAAAGCTATACAAGATGCAGAAGCATTCACATCAAAAGACACAACAAAAACTACAACACCCATATACGTGCGACACAGGATACAAAACCCCAAAAGAAAATTCGATCTCGTCGCACGGGTAAACATAATGAAAAATGACAAATCAAAGAAAGTCAGAGAATGAAACAAGTTCTAGTACATCACTAAGTGAGGATAAAACAAGTTCTTGCTCTTCACTATCAGTGCACCACATAGACCAAGCAAGAAACTAGAACCCACCCAACCACCCCAAATGGATAATGATGATCACATGACATATGTGGAACGCAAAAAGCAAGCTCAGGAGAGCATGCTTAGCTTGGTTGAATGTCTTACAGGGTCACCAGTTGTGATTGAGCCTCATAATGCCAATCCTAAAAGAGCACCCAAAATACAAAGCCTAAATGAGTACCTCTTTCCCTTACAACAAGAGGAAGACATACTCTCTACCGAAGAGTCATTTGAAACAGACGGTACAAACTATAGGCTTGAGAAAGCACGTGAGGAATTCTATAATTTCCCTACAATATTAAAACAGTCTCTCAAAACCTCATTCGGAGGAATGCTCTTCTCTCATGATAAAGCCAGCATCACATCAGCACTTACACCTTTAATGGCTCATCCTGAGTTATACAACGATGAAACAAACTCCATAAAACAAGACTGTGAGGATTCACAAGTTTCCAAATAGAATTATCAGAGGGCCAAGTGTGCCAGTGTACGCATTGGGTACTCTGGAAAAAGCTGAGACCCAAACAGAGGATGAAAGTGAATGGGAATATGAAACAAAAACAGGATCTGAAGTTAAAACAATAACTGAAACACCCATGGTTCCCTTGGAAGATTCTATCATGGTATGGTTGGATTTCCCTACATGCAATGATGTTAACGCAAATGCGCATTGATTAGCCCTCGAGCTAGTCATAACATTGTGACAATAGATACTTGGGTGTCATTGGGACAACCTAAACTCATCCCTACAAGCAATAGTCTTGCAAGAGGATACAATGGATAAAATATTGAAGTTCCAGGTTCCTTTAGATACACTACTCAAACAATCGATGGCAATATGGAATTTACATTCCATGTTACCCTAGCATCTTTAGTGGACCTTGGATAAGTGAATCGTTGTATTCACTAGATGAATCCATGCAAATAGTCACCTTGAACACTCCTACAGGCAATGTACAATTGCTATTTATGAGAGGAAGAAACCTTGCAGGAGCTAGAACTTCCAACATATCTAACTGAAAATATCCCTTGGATTTTGGTTGGATTACAAATTGCAAATAAAATCACCACAGCTCAAGCACAGCATTATCCTCTCATGACCCTCGAGCTATGGGATTTGTTAGGTCAACCAACATTCACGGCACACTCTGAAAGGATTACCTTTACACAAGACTTGAATATGCCATGTCTTGGGTACTTTGAACATATAATGTATATTGAAACTCACCCCCTCACTTGCAAGTTTTTTGTGGTTGAGTATGTGTTGGAAGAAAATTTGATCTAGGGGCATAAATGGACTGTTGGCTGCCCAAGCACCACTGTGCTTTGCTAGCGATAGAGTCATCATGATGGTCAACGATAAAAAGTTGACAATACCATATTGCGAGGAAGAGGATCCAGCTTTAATGGATTTCTATGATGCTGAATGCAAAAGGATACAAGCCTCTTCCACAAAAGCCCCTCTACACAATGACCTACCATCTGCATCAATGACCAACTCTAATAAAGCATCTACTCCTTCAACCCCATCCTCACCTCTATGAAGTTTGATGGAAAAACCTCGCAATCAACAACTATTCCTGAAGATGTTCCCAGAGCCAACTCATCTATCTCTAACAGGAAACTCAAAGGAAATACCTAGGAGCCTATGCATTTTCATCGACAAATTGCAACAAAGGAGACAACCACATGCTCAAAGGCCTCGTCATCGATAGCCACTCCACAAGAGACTCTAACCTCATCATCATCAACAATTCCCATGAGTCTCAAACCCACAGCCTCAGCACCAGTCAAAATCAAGGAGGGCCCCAAACCTTCCACATCAACCCTAAAGAAAACTCCACCAAGACTCCCACAATCACAATATCTTAATAGTATCAAAATGTGGGTGGAGAAGCAGCTACTTGTAGCTCAAGGCAGCTCAAGGCTACTATGAAGGTGCCAATCAAATTTGGGTGCCTCGACAGTCAAAACCTCTTCCTCAATGCAGCACTCGAAAGCCAAGGAAAAAGAAAAGTACTCCACAACACCATTCACAAAAGCCTATGCAAGTTCCTCAAAGAACTCCACCAATGCAACGTGTGGGTACCAAAAACATTACTGCAAGCACAAGGGTACTACCAAAGAAATACCAAAGCTTGGGTCCCCAAGCGCATCACAAAGTCCCCTAAGCTTGCACAAAGACGAAACCCTCAACACTGAGCACATTGGCCACCAAATTACAGTTTTCGTCGTCGTCAAAGATGGGTGCCTGTGCATGTACTTCAACAACAAGGATACTATGGTGGTAATTCCATCATATGGTTGCCAAAATCGAACAATGTGAAGAAAACCTCACCATCGACATTGTGAGATCCTTGCCCTCTCTACGCATCAAACTCTGGAGAGCTAGCAGCGGAAGTAGCAACCTCATGCGTAGGGCAGAGCTTCCCACTCAGGGCCTCGTCCACGAATGTTTGGACAAGAGACTAATCCCTCGGTTCTTCCAAAATCGAACCCGGGAAAAACTTCCCTCGCCCAAAAAGCATAGGCGATTCCTCCAGGAAAATCTTATAATGTAGTCAAGAGCCTTAACTATCCTTTGTATTCTGGCCGAACCCATGGGTCAAATGGCCGGATCAAAGGAGGAACTTGCACTTGGTTCATAAAGACCAACGTTTTTTTTCCCATCAAAAGAGGTACAGCCGTTGATTCTTTTCCATAGAACAAGGATTATCCTATGACTTACTTCAACTATCGTAACTTGAACAAAATTGAATTTTATTATAGGAATCCATCAATCCAGCCTAACCCCATCCAATCCCATGGGTTAGCCAACTGCCCAACCACTGTATTGATAGGATCCATTATAAAAATTTAGTTATGTTTTGTCCCGGGTACCAGGGAAAAGAGTTCCCAGGCCCCCTAGCCGGCACTCATGCAAAAATTGAATAGACACACCACTTACGCACCCAATATGAAATTGCCTTTTTCTTAGATTCAACTATTTTCAAAACAGCATTGCAATAAAACCACAGTTTTTCCATCATAATCCTCAGTATTCCAGTTCCAAAATCCAATTTCCAACTTTTCCACTTTCCAACCATAAAATCCAGTTTCCAGTCATTCCTTCCTCGGCATACTTATGGCATCATCGGCAACCAGAACGCTCACCACCTGGTCAGTCCCTCTAGGCTCACCTAGTACTTCACTCAAGGGCCTTTTCAATAGTTCCTAGCCCATAGTACCCAGGAATATAATCAAGATTTTTCCATAAAATCCATATTCCATTCATTCCTTCCTCAGCGTACCTATGGCATCATTGGCAACCAGAACGCTCACCACCTGGTCACTCAGGGGCCTTTTCAATAGTTCCTAGCTCATAGTACCTGGGAGTATAATCTCATAAAATCCATATGGACTCTCCATTGAAGATCAGCTAGATCAACCAACAAGATCCATTTATCAAAAAAAGCCATGAACTCATCCGTTGAAGAGCAAGGCCAATCAACTAGATCCATGTCCGTGTTCAGAAAACAACTCCAACTCATTTTCTTCCACGACACACGCGTGGGTATCTTGGGTGACCTAGAGCCCGAGCACCGTATGGTCAGCACCCTCTAGGCTCCTTTGCAGCAGGTGACCTAGCGCTTCACTCATAGGCCACTTCCTTGGCCCTTCATCCACCGTACCAGAAGCTCACCATTTTAACCAAACCAAGGCTAGTCAAGACCTCGGTCGACCTTGCCACACAAGACATCCTTCTTTGACTCTTCGTCAGCTGTTGTAACATTTTCCACTTAGGTCCCTAGGACCTCATTCCATAAGATAGTCAAAATGCTTCCCCAACATCCTTGACGTAAAACAATCTTTAAAAAATAGGTTTCATATGCAAATACAGTTTCCAAACAAAATTCCTATCTTTCCATATCATTCCATCATTTCACATCATTCCTCATCATTTATCATTACTTCACATCATTCCTCATTATTTCTCATCATCCCTTATCTCTTCGATATTATTCCACATCAATTCACCTCATCCCACATCATTCCACATCAATTCACCTCATCCCACATATCATTCCACATCAAATCACCTCATCCCACACATCATTCCACATCAATTCACATCATCCCACATCATTCCACATCAATTCACATCATCCCACATCATTCCACATCAATTCACATCATCCCACATCATTTCACATTAATTCACATCATCCCACATCAATTCACATCAATCCACATCACTCCACACATCAATCCACATCAATCTACACATCAATCCACATCAACCACATCAATCCTCATCAATCCACATCACTCCACATCAATCCACACATCAATCCACATCAACCCATACATCAATCCACATCAACCACATCAATCCACATTAATCCACATAAATCCACATCAATCCATATCACTCCACATCATTCCATACATTAATCAACCACATCAATCCTCATCAATTCAATTTCTACAAACAAGATGGTCTCTTTTCGCTTTGAGTGAATCAGGTTTGATTATCAACTTTCCTTGATCTAGTTATCAGAATCTTTGTTCCACAATCAACCAGATTAAAAGTATAGTTACTCTAATTTTCATATTGACAAAACTTTCTAAGTCTCGGCCATTACTTGGCTCAGTTAAAAGTAACTTTTTCTCGACTCAATTCAATTAAGTCTATATTTCCGTTCTCTTTTGGATCCTTGATCCTTTCAAGAATTCTAGATTCCTTTCCTAGGGAATCTAGGAATAAATCAGTCACATAAGTATTTACATTCATCCAACTAAGCATGTTTCTGGTCTTTTTTCTGGGAAATCCTTTTCCCATTCAGAATGTACCCAAGACTCTATTTTTTCGAGACTCTAGACGTATAATTCCAAAAGTTAAATTTGTTCATGATTCCTCTTTCTGATTAAAATTTATCTATGTTTTCTCGATGCATTCCTATGAATATTTCCACATTCTTTTCTCAATTTTCTCAAAATAAAATATCATGAAAATCCCTCTTTTAGCATAACATACTAATTCATTTTTATCTAAATGAATTATACTCATAATCCTTTCCATAATTCTGTATAAAAATTTGTGCATAACCTTCTTTATTTTTCTGGCAAATGAATAATGCTCAAAACTCTACTTTTAGCATAAAATTTACTATGCGTAAATTCATTTCCTAATGATAAAAATTTTGCCATAGTTTCCTCGCATTTTCTATGAAATGAGAATGCCCAAATTTCCACTTTTAATATAAAAATTAGTTTATGCATAACCTTCATTTTCTAATGATAAAATTTTGCCATAGCTTCCCCACATTTTCTATGAAATGAGAATGCTCAAAATTCCATTTTTAGAATAAAATTTATTATGCATAAACCTTCATTTTCTAATGAGAAAATTTTGCCATAACTTCCCCACATTTATTATGAAATAAGAATGTTCAAAATTACACTTTAACATAAAAATTAGTTTATGCATAAACCTAAGCTTAAACATAAACATTAATTCATCATAAATCAAGAAAAGCATGGTTTTAAGAGGAAACCCATATAAAATAAAATGCTTCCCAAGGGTAATCTTCAAGAGAAGAAGAGGTTTAGTGAAGCACCAAAGCTTCACAAGGGAGAGGCAAGGAAGAGGGAAAATGAACTTAAAAATGAACTTATACTAAAATGAGAATTACACTAGCATGTAAATACACTAAGATAAAAATACAAAGGAATGGGGATCTATTTATAGGTGAGGGAGGCCACCAACCAAGTCCAACTAGAATCTAGAGGCTTCTAGCTTCAGTTTGATCCAATTTGGACAAGTTTTAGACCAGTTAGGCCCACTTTTCTGATCTAGTTTGAAAGAGGAGAGAGGAGAGATAAAATATCTCATTTTTTTGAATTAAAAATTGGGATAATGATGAGGATTTTGGGTGCCTCCTTCATGAGCTCCACTTACCCTCTCCTAAGGTGTCAAAATTTTCATTTTTTTACTATTAAGTGCCAATACTAGTCAACTCTTCATCTTATGTGAGAATTTACTCATTTTTGGTGGATTTTCTTTTATTCTTACATTTTTCTTATTCAAAAACTTGTATTAATCCTATAGACCCATTAGAACACTCTTTGGACCTTAATCCATAATTTTTTGAAAATAGGTACCCCTAGGCTAAGGTGTCCAGTGCACATATTCAATTAATTTCTAATGCACATTGGAAAACTCTTTTTAAACTTCTATTTTAGGGGATCACTTCCTATTGACTGGAAGAAAATACTTATCCAAAAATATTTCAAAACTCTATTATCTCCCTGTAGAATATTCTCTCTCTAGACCAAAACAGGGTCAAACAAGAACTTTTTCGATTTCTGAGGGGGGATGATTATAAGAGACTGAAGGGGACGTTCTTACATCTTTACATAATCAAAAGATGGAGGGAGGAATCTTACAGACTTCAACCCCAAACTTCACCTAAAGTTCGACAAGAATGGAGGCCCAAGCAACAGCAAGCAAATCACTCAACCACTCTCGTGCATTCAGCACCAACACAAGAGTTTGTCTATTCAAGCAAACAATCAGCAGTCTTCCCTACTACCTCGATATCATTTCAGCAACAAATTCAAGAACAAATACGGAGACTTAGGAGCACATCAAGAACAAAGTAACAATGCTCTTATTGTAAGAAAGAAGAGATGAGAGAAGAGACAATGTACTCAAGAACTCATCAATGAACCACTAGCCAACTTGATTAGAAATGAACTACAATGCCTCATATATATAGGAAAGTTCCTCCACCCTTTCCTCCACCCTTTACTTGATTAGAAATGAACTACAATGCCTCATATATATAGGAAAGTTCCTCCACCCTTTCCTCCACCCAAAAAGTGTGTAAATAGGAAAAAATGGAAATGAATGCTATAAATCCCAAAAATGCCTAGAGGCTAAAGAGTGTGCCACTAGCGTGACACCATCTGGAGATGACACATATCCAACACCTCCTCTTCAGGTCTAGATGGGAGGACCAACGCCAATGCGCTGAAGAAGATAATCCAAGGTAGGTCGAGGAAGAGGCTTAGTAAACAAATCAGCAACATTATCTTTGGTAGGACAATACTCAAGCTGAATGCGACCTTCAGAAATCCAATCAAGAACAAAATGAAAATGAACATCAATGTGTTTGGATCGTCCTCGAATAACTGGATTTTTGGCTAAAGCAATAGCACTCTGTGAATCTGAGTAGATGAGTGTCGGAGTAGATGAACAGCCAAGGTGATTCAGAATTTGAGAAAGAGCATCAGACTTCTTAGGTAAGAAATAAACCCATGATTTGCGAGAGAAGTCATCCACAAGAAGCATATAATACTTGGATCCGCCAAGCGATTGTACTTTCATAGGTCCTGCAAGATCAGCATGAATAAGCTCAAGTCTGCGTGTGGCCCTATGGGTAGCCTCCTCTGGAAAAGAAGCCCGATGTTGCTTTCCGTGAGCACAAGAAGAACAAATATGATGGCGAGGTTTTTGAAGCTTTGGTAGACCTGTAACCATGTCATGTGAGACAAGATGTTGCAAAGTAGCAAGAGGAACATGGCCAAAGCAAAAATGCCATAGATCACTATCTTCATTAGAAACAAGTGCTTTAGGAGAAGCAAATAATTGATGAAGATGAGACTCATGTGGTGGTAACTATGCTGTAAAAGAGCGTATATGATAAAGCCCAGCATTTTGATAACCATATGCCACACAAGAAAGTGACTGTCTATCAATGATTTCAATCACTTCATCATCAAAGTAAACCCCAAGACCTTTAGAAGTAGCCTTAGAGATAGAAAATAAGTTGGCAGACATCTTAGGCACATGCAAAACATCATGTAAGATAGCATCTCCAAAAGAAACATCACCAATACCAATCACAAGGAGAGACGAAGCATCACCAATGTGTACTGATGAAGAGATAGACTTATAGTTTTGCAGTAAGGAAGAACTATTTGTCATGTGAGAGGTAGCACCACTATCGGCAATATGCGTATCAAGATCTTTGATTACCACAAGTGATGTGTCACATGAAGAAGTAGAAGACATAGCAACATATGCAATCTTGGCATTACCGTCTTCCGTGTTGTCTTTGTTTTTGTCGTGAGAAGATGTTGATGTAGAAGAACCCTTAGATTTGGATTCAAGTTTAGCTTTTACCTTCTTGGATGCCGCCTTCTTAGCAAAACAATGATCCTCCGTATGGCCACTACGACCACAGAAAGTGCACTCCTTGAAGAATCCTTTGATTTGTCCTTGTCGCCTTTGGTTGAAGAATCTTTAGCATTGGAATTAGAGCCTTTGCATTGATCATTCCCCTTGCCTTTGCCTTTGCCCTTGCCTTGGCTTACAAAAGCCGAGTCCTTTTTGTTTTGCTTACGGGGCGAGTAAGGCACTTATCATGAAGAAGACCCATAGTCTCTTCAAAGGAAGGGAAAGGAACTCGAAGAAAGATATTATCTTTAAACGATTCAAAAGAAGAAGGCAGTTTACCAAGTAGCTTGTGGACCGGATTGCTTACCAATCTACCAAACTCTTCAAGTTGCTGGTTGATTCGATTGAATTCTCCAAGCTTCTCCACTATGTTGTCGGATTCGGAGATAGAAAGCTTATCCAAATCTTCTTCCAACTTAGCCATCTTAACTGTGAAAGTCTTCCATATTGCATTTGTATAGCGTGCCATAATTGTTGAGCCGTACTCCTTGTAGAGAGAAATTGAGACACAACCGATGTAGACATGCCATGCACAAGTAAAGCTTTGGCCCGTGCATCCATATAGGTTTGATATTAAGAAGGCACCATATAAGGAGAAGTGATTATAGACCACACCCCGGCACTTTCCAAAAGAAGTTGCATAAACAAGGACTAAGTGTGGTAATTGTTTGGGGTAAGCTTTTGTGAATCATCGGAAAGACTTGGAAGGCTCAAAGATTGAGTGAATGGGTTAAAGGGCTGATATGATTGAGTGGGGAGAGGAGTAGCAATGGAAGTAGTAGAAGGAGGAATCATAGTAGATGAAGTTGCCATAAAAGGCATAGATGATGTAGGGGGATATACCATAGAGGGCATAGAAGTATGTGGATAGGAAGGCATAACGGACAAGAAGAAAGAGAGAAAGGATCCGTAGAAGGTAATGGATATGACGAAAAAGAGAAAGTAGAAGCACCTACCGAAGAAGGAATTGCACCAACTTCCGCTGTAGTAGTTGCCGATCCAACAACCGTCGTAGGAGATGTAGGATCCATAGTATCTTCAAGTTTGCCTTTGTCTTTTGGAGTAGAGGACTTCCGAGATCCCAGGGTGGAAAAACACAAGGGAAGAAGTATCGTACCTCCAAAAACGCAGCCAATAGATGGGCTGTCCACCAAGGAAGTATCTCCAAAATATGCACAAAGATAGTGCAAAAATGCAGCCACAAAAAGCAACCGATATATGAACCAATAGACTCTATAGAAACCACCAAAAGAGGGCTGAGAATGTAGCCTTAGGTAGAAGGAGTATGGAGGAGTTGATTGTCCACAAAAACGCAAACACAAAGTAGCAAAGTGGAATTTTCAGCCAGTAGAAAGGTGTAAAAAAGAGGATGAATATATACCTCAAAACACCATGAAGAGGGCTGAAGTTGATGATGAAAATGCAGCCAAGAAATCTTTCCACAAGAAGCCTCCAAAAAAAAATGCTACCGCATGTAGGGAAAACTAGTTGGCAATGTTTTCACGCAAGTAGAGTTGTAGGACTCGGATTGAAGTGCTTTAAAAACACACTTGTAGAGGATGGTAAGGGGCTGGTTTGAAGCCACTTGCATCATTGAATGAGTGCAAGGATGATGAGTAAGGGCTTCTGCAAAAAACGCAAGCAGAAATTCTGCATGCAGGCAGTCTGCAAAAAATAACTCAAAAACGGTGAGGAATTTGTAAAAACTTTCTTCTGCAAAGTTGTAGACCACGATGATTCCAGTAGGTCTCATGGGCACAATCCTCAAAAATGCGTTTGTTTAGCAGAAAATCAAAGAATAAAAAAACATAATTGAAAGCAAGGTTGTTGAAGAGGACTAGAGGTAGAGAGGAAGAAGGATAAGGAGGCTATATGTGCGCCACCACCTTGCTCTGATACCATGTGAGAAAGAAGAGATGAGAGAAGAGACAATGTACTCAAGAACTCATCAATGAACCACTAGCCAACTTGATTAGAAATGAACTACAATGCCTCATATATATAGGAAAGTTCCTCCACGCTTTCCTCCACCCAAAAAGCGTGTAAATAGAAAAAATAGAAATGAATGCTATAAATCCCAAAAATGCCTAGAGGCTAAAGAGTGTGCTACTAGCATGACACCATCTAGAGATGACACCTATCCAACACTTGTCACCCCTCTAGAAGTGAGAAATGAGCACACAAGAAGCTATTGCTTGCAAATCATGACCTAGATGACCCATAAAATAAAATAAAAAACCGTCAAGGTCAAAACCTGCAAATTCATGGAATTCCATCTCACGGAATTACAATTCATGGAGTTCCATCTCACAGCTTAAGAACCTGCACTTTCACGATTCAAGCCCATCATGGATAAAGCCATATTATGCAATAGCCACTATATATTTATTAAGCTTATTGCTTACTATTCTTTTGGCTAAATTAATGTAGCAGCTGCCCCATGAGTACATATCCAGACTCATGCACTGGAGAACATTTACACCAAAGCCTCACCGTCGACAACTTCCAAGTACATCTCTGGATGGGGGGGCCATGGTGGGCAAAAGCCTGGTCAATGGTTCAACCCATCGCCTTGGAATTTTCCTTCAAAGTACAAACCTCTCCAAAAACGATGCCACAATCTTCACAACTCAATTATTTTCAATCCCTAGTGAAGATCTCTGTATTCGCCTCACAAGCCAAAGGTAATTCTTTCAATCCTCACCAACAAGTAGCTACTTCAACACAAAGCAATTCAATAAGAGTCTATATGACTCAATTCTTGTACTTCATAAAAATCTACTTCTAAGACCACTTAAATTTACATAAAAGCATCAAAAGCACATGGGCAGAAGAAGACAAGATCAGGTCCTACTCAATAACATTTAACAAGAATCCTGCCACACAAAGGGACATCATCACAAGCCAATTACTTCAAAGGGTGAATGTCGCTTCAATGAATCAAATGAGGAACTGAGAATCACCATCTCGTTGATTAAGTCTACATTTCTCCGAATCCTTCTCTCTCTCTCTCTCATTATTAACATCGCTTAGTGTCCCCACTAACAAAAATCACATGTAACCTTGCCGATGATTGCCAAAAACAAATTGAGCCCCAAAAAAAAAATGGGAACTCACACAAATGTAAAAATGCAATCATTCGCAAAAAACATCCCCCACCCTGTTAATAAACTACTAATCTCTTCATTCATTAACTAGATTTTCTTATTTCCTCCGGAGGAACAAAGACCATTGAACATCATTCAACATCAAAACCATCGACAAAGCTTGTTCATTCTCCCCGCACAAAGGTCTTCAACGTTATCACGCAAACGCGATCGTCATTAACCAGGAAGGGGAGGAATGTTAATCCAATTCTAGGATTAACGAGAGCTACCGCCATTATCTTACATCAAGGAGTCATGGTAGATACACCAAAGGGTCATACATTCAAGATATAAAGCAATAGTGTCCAAAGCTACAACTTGGACGGGCATGTGTAATGGTGTGACAGAGTATTTATGGTGATTCCTGCTTCAAGAGCGTGTGGTAGCAAGATAGGATGAAGTCCTATAAGTGATGCACTTTATGGATATATTATGAGAGTAGTCATTGTAATAGGCCTCTTATGAGACTAAAGTGCCAAGCCGGCCATAGTTTAAGTGAGTGTGAATACTTATGACCATGTATATAAGTGAATTTCTCTCATAATACAACATACTCTCCCATTGTGCAATTGAGTCTTGCTCTTGCTAATCCTCTTTCTAATCTCTCTCCCTAATGCATGCTAGTGAGTGTGTGTGAGTGAAGTGAGGTGAGAGGAGGGACGAGTATCCATAGTGCTGACAACGCTCGTGGGAGATGCGGTGAAATTGCTTCTCAAGGAGTTGTAGAGCTTGGAAAGATCATCACACAGTTGCGGTTCACCAAGTAATCTCTTTTTGGATGCATTTCAAGGAGGGTTAGGGTGAGCCATAACACTCAAATATTTTGAGGTTTCAACTATTGGTTCCTATCACGGTTTTACCCATGGTTCTAAAGATCCTTCAATCTATTCTTTTATATCTCTCCACAAGGTAGGATTGCTCTACAAAGCAAGGTTCCAATATGCATTTTCACCTCTGATGGTGGCAAGAACGACATTAGGTAGGCTATATCCACAATGTTTTGTATGCTACTTTGTTATCATTCAATCCCATTTTCACCTCTGATGGTGGCAAGAACGACATTAGGCAGGCTATATCCACAATGGTTCGTATGCTCCTTTGTTATCCCTTACCAAGCATTCAATCCCATTTTCAGATCTAAGAGTATACCTCTTTCATTATTTCCAATATTCTGTTCATGAGGTCATTCTCCAACTCGTTTAGGGAGTTAAGGTCTTGCTCATCCCCCTGCTCTTGGATTAGTGTGGAATGTCCAATTTCCTTTTCCATCTCAAATCTTCTCTAAGCTATATTGTCTCAAGGATTTTATTACTTTCTAGCATTTTCTCACTATTCCCTTGGGCAATTCCTTGGCTGTTTCATGTTTTCCAATTTCTTTTTTTTGGATTAGGATATTCTCCCATGCCTTTTAGGGTTGCTAGCCTTTCTAGGGTCGCTTATTTAGGGACTATTTGTATATGGATTCTCTCTTAGCTCAACCCCATTGACCCTATTTCTACTGTCCCTCTTCATTGAAACCATCGTGGATCATGCCCATTGACTTACCTTGCCTACCCTTTTTGGTCGTCTTCTTCTAACTTTTTTAGAGGTAGGAACTGACTAGTGAACATTCACCTTGTCTTTGTTCATCTAGTGGGTCTTGGTACATGTTAGCATATTTAATGGTGCTAAAATATCGCATGATTATACACTAATTAAGTAGAGGCTTGTTGAAGGATTGGTGTCACTTCCCCGCTTGTTTTGTATAGACAATCTTTGATTAGGTGGTACATTCCACATTTATATTTGTAAAAGCTGGAGCTATTACAACTTGTTGGCAAAGCTTGCTATTGAGTGGGGAGCATGGGCACCCAATTTGTGTAGGTGCTCTATTACCCTATGAGGTCCTTGATAATGAATGCATTATATTCAAGGCCTCCAAGTTATTGTGTTCATGTCTCTCCCCTTCCTTTGGACAAAAGTTTAAAACATGGGCACACTGGCATTCCTTCTTGCATAACATAGAAATTGAGGGACAATATCCTGCGGCTCCTCATAATAGTGATGATTAAGTTCAAATCCACATGGATATTCACTTTCTTCTAGTGGTTCTTTGACCAAAACTTGATTGATCAAGGTAATCTTTGGTGGAGGTGGTTGTGGTGGCGCTAAGGGTACATTGAGTATCCCATAAATTCCTTGTGTGTATCCTTGTCCTCGCATAGGAATAGGTAGTCATATTTTCTACTTGTATATGTCCCTAGTGTCTGAGCTAGAAGAATGTTTGCATCAAAAGGACTTGACATTTAGGATGGCGTAGGGGCTGAAGATGGATTCTTGTTTTTCTCAAGCTAGGTTAATTCTAACATGTTATCCTCAAATTCTATGGCCAATTTGTCTCACACATCCAATGTGACTGGTATAGACACGAGCACATAGTCATGCATTCTAGGGTCTCATACTCCCTTGCAAAAGCACATCAATAAATGTTCATCGATGAGCCTCTCCCAAAGCTTGCACCAAGAGTTCAAGTGCTTAAGACGAGTGACATAATCCCTCATCGACTCGTGCTCTTGTGCACTAGGCTCCACTTGTGACCGCTTCTAGCAAAGCTTAACACAAAGACATTCTTAAGTTAAGTGAAATTAACTTTATCTTTTGGTGCATTCTATAACACTAATGTGCCTTCCAACCTAATGTTAGGAAAAAAGAATGGATCTTGGTGAGCTCATCGATGTGTCCACATGTTTCACAAATGGACTCAAAGACTTCCAAATATGTTATGGGATCCTCATCTCCATTGAAGCTTTATATTAGTTTAGCTATATGATATGGCTTCATTGGGACATGAGCTTGAGTAATTCCCAACTCTCTAGCTACCCCCCTACCTATTTTAGTTACAAATAAGCTGGGGTGGTTGTAGTTAAGACTAGGACTGGCTCATAGGCTAGGTCAATGAAATGTACATTTCCCCTCCCCCTTCTTGGATGGGTCTCTCTCTATGATACTCCTCTCCACCCAAGTTTATGAGGAAGGATGGGATTTCAATTTAGTGCTTCTTCCCCTTGGGAAAATCTATCTTTCCCTTACAAAAGCATTTTTTGTATGTAAGCAAGGAACTCAAATTCTACTAACCCATAAGGGGTAGCCATCGCCCTACTCAACCTTTGGTTCCTCCTAGATTGGCTCTAGAGGGGACATCCCATCTGCCAATGCTTGTGAGAAGGATTGGGCATGTTGCCTTCAAAGATCGGCTTATTTTCAGTCACTTAGAGATTGGCATATTTTCAGATAGTTACCCTCGAAGGCCCAGGAGAGGAGCCTCACTAGGTAGTATGGGGTAGGGACAAACTTAGCCTCGACATTCATTCTTCCACCCTCAGTGGTGGCTGGCCCACCAATCCCAGACACCCCCCTCCCCCCAGTGCAATGGTTGGGAGTTTTCGCAGGCTGTCCATGTAGCCATATTTGGTAGTGATATATGTGAACACACTACAACCAGTCCCTCTTTAGGAGTTTTTTTCCCCCGTGCTAATATACACCCATCTTGGGGTATACTTATCATCTTTGTACAACGCACATTCATTATGTATCTATCATCTCATTGTATTGTACTTTGAGCTTCTCCACTCTGTGTGTGTGTGTGTGTGTGTGCATGCGCGCGCGCGTGCGCGTGTGCACATTCCTGCAACCCTACGCTCTCGCCCCTGTGTGCTATTTACGCCTACTCTTCACCCCGAGTCACATGTCTTCTTGAATCGAATCAAGGAGCCATTCTAGGAGGAGAAAGAGTACCATGAAGTGTGCAGTACTTTGTTCTATAGTTTTTTTGTCTAATTTTTGTTCGATGCGTGTTTTAGGGGGCCGTTCGCGCAGTTTTTTATTTTCTATAGACATCTTCGAGGATTGGATTTGCACTGTTCTTCATCAGATTCTAGAGTAGTTTTATCATATCGTGATTTTTGAGACTTTTAGTCGATGTGAAAAACCCAAAATTAATTGAGATTTTTTATTTTGACAGTCCAAATCTTAATTTTTCCTACGCAATTTGAGCAGGAAAAATTCCTTAGCCATAGTGGGAATGCTCAATTTAAGCACTCCCGCTGTGGCTAAAACAATCAATTTCTTAGAAAAAACTCAAAAAATAATATGCTTTTTGTTTTTATGATTTTTTTGGAAAAAAAAAACAAAAAGCTCACACATTGGATTTTCATGTGAAAAAGCAGTGCGCTAAAAAATGAAAAAATTGAAACCAAGGTAATTGGTATGCCTTCCTCCAAGTTTCCCGAGTTCTCACACACCACTCCCTTTACTAAAAACAACACAAAATCATCACTTTACCACACATTCTACCACTACAAAAATCTTATCCACACGACCCTCCTCAAAACTTTAAGAAAACTGAAAATAATGGTTGTTAAACATGCTAGGAAGGAGCTGAGAACTCAAAGGAGTTGAAAGATACAAGATTGGATCCCTAATGCAGTGATGCTAAAAATGTTATGGCTTATTCTCAACCTTAAAAGAAATCTACCATTCTAGTAAAAGTGGAATAAGCAACATCCATCATAAGGGACTTACCTTGCTTTTGGCTCAGAATTCATAGCCTTGAAAGAAACAAGATTGGATCCCTAGTAACACTAAAAATGTGGAATAAGTAACAACTACATACCTTGCTTTTGGCTCAGGATTCATAGCCTCCAAGCCCCACCACCTAGCTCCAAGCTCATGTGATTTTCTTCTTCTTGTCACCACCAAGAAAATACTTCACCTCCCTGCAAGGGCTCACCTCTCTCACTCTCACACAATGAGCAAGAGGCACATGTACCAAGATCATATGTTCTCCTCTCAATTCTCTCTCTCTCTCTCTCTCTCTCTCTCTCTCTCTCTCTCTCTCTCTCTACAAGATTCATACATTCTACTCTCATTCTCTCTCAACAAGATAAGAGGAGAATGAGTTCTTATAGGAGGTGTAATAGCTTCCATGGTAATAGCTACCAAACACTATGTTGAGCTTCGATGGCTCAAGAGACGTAACCTCGTGAGAAGAATATGGGGGAGAGAGTAAGTTTGAGCTCCTTACAAACAAACACGCACACAAGAGCAGACAAGCACATAACAAAGATGGATGGTTGAATTTTTCTTTTATTCTCTTCTCTTCTTTGCAACCATAACATAAAGATAACAGTAAATACTATAAGGGAAAGTACTCTCCTAATAAAATATACAAAGGTCAGTTCATAGTGTTAATCCGACTACTTGAGGTGGCACTATGCCATAACCCAAAGTGGTTGTCACATAGCCCGTAAAACCATTAACGGCATGCCACCCATAATCTCACCAACCATTCTAATGGCATAAGTGTGTAGATGTCATCCTAGCATGTCATTCATATCCTCACTAGTTGAGCTCAATATCCAAACACTCCCCTTCGAGCTCAATGTATGTGACTATTGGTTAAGCTCATGGTTCTATGGAGCTTCTCTATACTTAATTATGTTGTGAAGATGTCAACTACCTAATCCTGACACCAAATCCACATCACCTGCTAGAACCTTCTCCCTCACAAAATAATAGTACACCTCAATGTGCTTTGTCCTAGCATGATACACATTGGGTTACTAGCAAACTGTATGTGTTAATATTATCACAATAAATGACAATAGTAGCATCTACAACCAAGCTACCTCATATACGACCAGCAACACTCCTATACACAGTCGTTGTCCATAGTATACTATGGACTTTATGTACCTAAGTATTTTCCTAGCCATATCCAAATGTGGCATCCTCCGGATGTGCATAAATTGACTCACCAATTTGACCCAAAAGATCACCATACCTGAAGTCAATTTTGTGTTTTGCTCCAATGGCACTAAGATAAGCTTACAAACCACTCATTCCATACCTAAATAGCATGTCCAAAGCATATTGCCTCTGCACAATCCAAATGCTATCACGTCGTGATCTAATCACCTCTATACTCAGGAAGTATCGCAACTCACCCAAATATTTCATTACAAACCTCTTCTTGAGGAGCATCTTCACCTCATGAATGTCAACATTACTATCCCTTGTGGTAATCAAGTCATCAACATACATGATTAACAATACTCCTGTCTGACTTCTTCACATAAAGTGAAAAATCTACTTTAGATATCTTAAATCTATTCGTGAGACAAGATACACTCCTATCTTATCTAACCATGCTCTAGGTGCTTGATTTTAAGCCATACAAGGCTTTATGCAACCTACAAACAAAATATGGGTGTGCATGGTCCTCATATCCTGGTGGCTACACATGTAGACCTCCTCCCGTAAAATCACCATATATAAATTTATTTTTTACATCCATTTAATGTAAAGACCATCCCTTGATGCATTCAAAGCAATGTTTTCTCACAGTTTCCATCTTGGCAAACTAGACTGAAAGTCTCCTCAGTTTCAAGCTTCCCCCACACACATTGGGCGCCAAAGTGGTGGGATGTTATTAACTTGAGAATATGAAAACCAATTGATTGAGTAAACCGTGGAGAAAAACATAAAGTATGCAATCAATTAGTGTAGATGATGATGATAATTGCCTTCTTTGATGTAACAATTGACCTAATTCCTGACACTTTACAGGATACTTTTCTCCACAGAAGTACAAGCAAACTCACTCAATAGAGCACATTGGGGCAAGAGGTTCTTACCACTCTAGGCTCACATACCTTCTATGAGTCTCGGTCTACTAATGAAAATCGTAATAATTGAACTACAAAAATACACCTTTGACCATAATCTTGATCAACTTAAATTTGATCTATCTACCTACAAACATAGACCCTTGCATAAACATAGAACAATTTGTCTCCATTTCCACTAAAAGGTGAAAAGAAACACTTGTGCAAGATTTTATTACCTGGTAATATATACTCCAGCAAAGGTTACTCAATTGCATCTTGCTAATCACGATCATTCCTATCACTTTATCTACCTCCTCCTACATTGAAGTATTCAGCCTTGAAAATAAGCTATATATTTTCCATGTATTCATGTGAAAAGAAAGACTTCACTTTGCATACTCCTTTGCTTCTACATGTACCCAACACATTATTTGAATCAAGATTGATCATTCAAATCTCTCTCCCTTCAAAAAAGCTATGGAGTAGCAAATTGCTTCAACATGAAATTCATCATTTGAAGTTTATGACAAGATTAAGTGATTTGGTTGTGCTTGTAAGTTAGTTTGAACTCAATAACTCATATGCTATGTTTATATGTATGCGGTGGATATGGAACATGTGGGAATTGAATGGATTGAACCATGACAACGGTGTTCAAATAATAGAAGGATTTTTGAAGTATATTGCATGATCTCAAATATATATAACAAGTGATTTATCATGATTGGTATCTTTAAATTATTGTAGTTTAGACAAGAATCTATGAAAATGATTTAAAAAAACTCATGTAGGTATCAAAGCATGTGCATGAGGATGACGAAGAACAAGATGGAATGACAAAGTGATGTGCTAGTAAGTCTTTATATACATAAAAGTTTACTTTTTCTTTAAACCCTTTTCTTATTTTCTTTCTCATACGGTTATGGATTGCATGTGTTTTGTTAGAGTAAAGGCAAATCAAAGCTTCAACCATCAGGTAAGGTAGAGTTTGCAAAAAACATGCTTAGGATCGATTCATTGTGAGCAGATTAACTAACATTGTGATGAAGACTTGTATCTTAAATCATTGTTTTTATGCTTCTAGGTCTTGGAAGATACCACAAACAGTTTTAAGGAAGATTCATTTACTCAAAGAGGCAATAGCTTCGAAGTTAATGGGTGAGCATAAAATCGATTTCATGTACAAGAGGTTGCAACAAATACTTTTTAGATTAAGCAAATCAAGTAAAGAAGAAGAGTTATTAGATTCCCTTGTGGAGTGGGCACTTGGTAATGGAAAAGTCAAATTGAAGATAAACAAGAGCAAGGAAACTACTGAGATGATGTTGAAAGCTTGCTACATGATTTCACTAAAGTATCCAACTTCTTATTGAACTATATTTTTGGTAACATGGACAATGTTATTAGTTTTGTATTAAATATCATAGTTAAGTACCTTCACTTTCTACTAGCATTCATGTATTTTAATCTCCAAGCCTCTCTTTCTCCTTCTTTTAAATTGAGTACTATGTAGAGATGACTGTGTTCATATTCTTGTTTCTAAGTCTTGTGTTTTCCTTGGTCAATCCTTATATTAGAACTTTAATCTTCAACTCACCTACTCACTTATCTTTTAGAAGAGATACAAAAGCTAAGTGAGCAGGCAAATTGAAGATCAAGATGGTTGAATACCACAATATATGTTACATGTTACATGACTGGGTCTTAGTTTCAGAATTCTCTAAAACTGCTATAGAAACCAGCATATGATGTCCAAGTATTCTTTGTGAAGAATGACAAAGTATCACAAGTGTATGAAGGATACAGAACTCAAAGATATCTTGACTCGAACACAAGATCTTTATTAAGCATATAAGCTTAAAAAGTGGCATAAGAATCAGCGGGGTGTGGCCACTAGTAGAATTTCTACTAGGCGTCCATGGGATAAATTTAGGTAAAATAAGATTTATTACCATCTCCTTTTGTCCAAGAATTTACAACCATGGCTGTGCGCTCTTGCGCACGTGTTGGAGCTAGGGACTTGCCAGTGCAAGCCACGAATGGCTGCAAGCACACAACCAGGAAACCAGCAAGCTCAAAACAGGGAGCAATGGTGTGTTACTCACCGCTCAGACCGCCGCCGTGAAGGATTCTCGCGTCGCGATGAGGAAGGAGCCGCCGCTACCGCCGTCGCTCTACCGCCGTGCCGCCACGCAATGCTCGATCGCTACTCTCTCTCTCTCTCTCTCTCTCTCTCTCTCTCTCTCTCTCTCTCTCACACACACACACACACACACGCTGGGGAAGGAGATGGAGAAGATGAAGCAAGAGCACTCCTTGTATTCAACACTCCGAGAATGAGAGGTTTTAGGTTACATTTGACTTTTATACGTGACCTGGCTATTCACACATGAGCGCCCACACATAGTCGGTCGATCCTAACCCTTATCCTGATGAAATTCGAGGTGCACCTCTCATCGGCGATCACCCAATCCCCTTACCCTTTACATGTGGTGCCGACAAGCCTGGCCCATGACTCAGAATACGTAAAATAATTATAGGATGTAAAAAGTAATACATCTCAATGTCCGCCATAGGTTAACATACCCCCCTTCCTGATATAGATTCCGTCCTCGGAAGATATGGTATGGTAAGCTCGACAGGGTTTGTTGTGGTAGACTGTATCTGCAAAACAGGGAAGTAGAGTGAAAGCATGCTTGGTCTTCAAAAGATATAGAGTGTATCAAAAATAAAATCAAGCATGTTAGACCACAATGGAAGTATGCCATGAGAACCTAGTTTAAGAGGTCACATTAAGGAGCTAGCGTAGCAAATTAACATGAGTTTAAAATTATTGAAAGTAATTCAAGAGTTAGCAAGGTGTCGAAGGTTAATCAAGGTCTACAACTGGCCTAAGTCAAAGAAAATTACCAAGCTTAATAAATAAACAGATGACCACAATGTGTCTATTCGAAGAACAAGCTAATCCCAAGAGCCTAAGGACACAAGAAATATTAGTCATAGGAGTCTTTTCCCTTTATTTCTTTTATGCACGTGATAATTTTTACAAACAATGGCGACCTCCCTAAAGCAAAACTAGCATCGACCCTGGTGCCATGTTTACCACAAGGCCTTCTCCAGGAATCTACTAGCTCACCTTAGGCAAGGCTACCCCCTACCATACATTGCCATTTTTTGTAGGCCTTTTTTTTAATCTCTTTGGATTTTTGCTCCCAAATTATCATGCGTTCTTACATCCTTTCGACAAAGGGATAAAAGCTATGTCTTAGAGGTCAACACACACGGCCAGGTTGTTCAAGCATTACGATGGTTTTAACCCTAGACCTAAGACAACCATATTCCAAGGTTAACTAAAGACATCATGCATTCCCGAGAATTTCTAAAATAAGGTTAAACTCAATTAATGACTTACACTAACACCTTAGGCAACTTCAAAAACTAAGTAGTGCTTGACAAATTCCATGTAGTCATGCATTATAGTTCTTGCAATTAATTGAACAGTAAAAATGAAAGAGAGTGGGCATGAAAGAATTACACCTGTATTTTAGAGATCTCCTTGATTCGATGAGAAATGCCCGCAATTTGATGTAGATATCCACGTATGACATTGCGGCACTCCCAGGACTATAAAAGCGAACCCACCTCAAACTTTTCAACCTGTACAATTAACTAACAAGCACTCTACTTCGAGAGGCACATTAGTGGGAAAAAATAAGGACTCGTTTTAAGGACACAAAACTAGAAACAACTTGAAAACACTTACCTACCTAGCAGTCACCACACTAATACTGAGGATCAAGGTAAGAGGATGTTGTAGAGTTCTGGCTATAGCCCTAAGGCTAAGCCTCTATCCGCATCATCCAAATAAATAAAATCATCCTCGGTAGTGCCATGAGTCTCATCCGTTCTTTCATCGTCAAATATATCTTCTTCGTCCTCCCATCCACATAGACTCGTCAAGAATGTAACTATGCGAGGATAGTCATCCTGTGGAAAAGTAAAGACTTGGGCTATCAGGGATACGTCCTCTACTACGGAGTAGAAGTCAATCGTAGTCAATAGGCAAATTAGCCATTCTAATTCCTCAACATTTTCCTCGCTAGCTAGTACATCTATATGACCCAATTCGGTTTTAATTACAGGATAGCACATGTGAAATATTTGAGAAAGGTACAGATGATACCTCTCTCACCAAAGGTGGGAGTGGATGAAGTGTGTGATGCTCGTGCATCTGCCATATCTGCAAACACAAATATAGCATCAGTAGGTTCATGAAGACAGGTCAATCTTGTTTCTAATTGTGTGCGGATAACTCTCCTCTTAATGTGCTCTTGCTCTTTTTACTTTTTTCTTTTCTTTTTTGTGTATGAAGCTATATATATACATTCCCTCGAATTTGGAAGGTACATGGTCAGGGGAGAAGGTTAGGGAGGAAGCAATAGAATGTCGAACGTGAGTACATGCTCCCCCCTTCCTTGGGTAGATCATTTTTTTTGCAATGATGTTGTAGCTCCTTGGAACCAATTTGTCCAGTGGGTTATAGGTAGTGATGTGGGCAGATAGCTTTTTATGACCCTTGTGGCCACATCAAGT
This sequence comes from Cibotium barometz, assembly GCF_041138505.1. NCBI lineage: Eukaryota > Viridiplantae > Streptophyta > Polypodiopsida > Cyatheales > Cibotiaceae > Cibotium > Cibotium barometz. The sequence goes on from NC_141081.1 coordinate 17,613,230, forward strand.
TGCAGAGATGGTAGTGTACACTCCCATGAACGAACGGAGGATATGGCTTCCGATGATACATTTACAAGGGAAGACGTAGACTCATTGGTTTCTTGGTGGGTATTGACAAGGGTAGGTGTAGAGCGTGCAGAAACTTCTATATCAACGTGTGAATGGCATGAGGAGCTAGAAGCTTCCTGTGACTCCCCCCTTCCTGAGCTAGGTGGTATCGATCGATATCGTTTGGGAATCCAAACTAGCTCTGGAAGAAGTGGTGTGGAGTACTCCGTTACCTTTCCCTTACCCCAGTCTTGAATTGTCGTTGGGGTGGCAACATTTGGCTTACAAGATTTTATAGGCGATGCAGAGGAATTTAGCTTATGTTTAGGGACCCAAATCTGGTCATTCCCTTCGTAGTAGTACCCTTGGGCTGCTAATAATATTTTAGGAATCCAACGTGATGTTACCTTGGATTCAAGAGAGAAGCGCCAGTGGGAGTTGGAGGATGACTTCCCAGATTTGCAACCGTATCTTTTGAATTTACTCCGATTGAGGAATCCAACGGTTTCAACTCCGTCGAGAGTCTCCACTCAGATGGTACCTTGCGGGGTAATTTCACATACTCTGTATGGTCCCTTACCAGCATATTTTAGTTTCTTCTTTTCGTTACGCACACTCCATACATCAGGACTTTATCCCCAACTTTGATGTCCTTGTTTTTCAGATGGCGATCAAACCATTTCTTCCTTCTATCCTTCTCTATAAGGGCATTGTACACCGCCAATTGTCTTTCTTCATCTAACCGCTCAAGGATATACAATACCATCCCAGCCCTCTTGAGTAGCAACACGAAAACTAGGAATGACAAATTCCCACGGCATGACTGCTTTTGGCCATATACCATCTCCACTTTTCAAACGGTTGGTTTACTTCAATTGGATGTAGGGGCATCTGATCTTTCCACTGGGGTTTCTTGTAGCGTTGGCATTCATCACAACCCTTCACAAAAAGTGATGCATCTTGGAACATAGTGGGCCACCACCAATACCTGATTGCAATATCTTTCACGCAATTAAGTCTCCTGAAAAGTGTCCACCGGCTACGCCCATATGTGCCTCTTGCAAAATATATAGATACTCATCCTCTCGGGCGGGCACAACGCCTAAGAACGTCATCCTTTAGGGTTCACGTTCCTTGATCAGCCTTCGAGCTAGATCTTTACGAAGCTCTTTGGGTGGAAAACCATTAACCAAGAAGTTAACAATCTTCTCACTCCATTCAGGCATTGTCTCCACACCCACCATGAACAAGGAAGTGTCAGGTAAGTCATCATCAACTCCCGTAGGAGCTTCACCATTAGGTATGCGAGACAAATGATCAGCCATGACATGTTTTTTGCCAGGTCTCACAACAACAGTGAAATCAAACTCAAGAAGAATCAACAACCATCGTGTGATTCTTCCTGTGGAGCATGGTTTGTTCACCAGATACAACAATGCTTGATGATCCACATAGAAAACAAACTTGGTGGCAAGAAGGTAATAACGAAATTTCTTTACTACATATATCATTGCCAATTCTTCTCGCTCCGTAGTGGTGTAGTTCATTTCAGCATCGTTCAACTGGGACGACTGACATAGCTAATGGGGTAGTCTAGTTTATATTCTCCAGGTTGAGTTAGTACACACCCAATAGCAAAGTTTGATGCATCAATATATGCACATGGAAGATTAAATCCCAGTTAGGCATTCGCAAGCACTCGCCAGGGCCTTCTTTAATAACTCATATGCACGATCACAATCTTCGCGGTCCAAATAAACTCGATGAGAAGCTTGTACAATGGTCGAGCTATCTCAGCGAAGAATAAAATAAACCTTCGATAATAACCAACATGGTCCATAAAGCGCTGGACTCCCTTATAGTTGGTGGGTGTGGGGGCAATTCCAAAATGACCTTGATTTTACTTTCGTCGGTGGAAACCCCATTTTTGGACACTATATGCCCTAGAATAACTCCGTGTTTAACCCAGAATTGGCATTTGAAAGGATTCAATGAGATGCGATATAATCTACACCTTTCAAATACTTTTCGTAAACACATCAAGTGCTCGTCCCAAGAGGAATGAACACAAAGATCATCTAAGAAGGCTTCACAAAAGTCCCTTAGATATTCCTTAAAGGCTGTGTTTATCAATCGTTGGAATGTTGCAGGTGCATTGGTTAAGCCAAAGGCCATGACGCGAAAGGCAAACAGTCCAAACTCCGTTATAAAAGCTGTTTTAGCTTGGTTCACTACTGCAATTATGATCTGATTATAACCAGAGTACCCGTCTAAAAAGCTATAAGCCTCCTTGCTTGCAACTCTTCCAAGCATATGTTCCGAATACGGCAAGGGATAATGATCTCTTCTGATGACTGCATTAACCTTTTTGAGATCAACGCACACTCTGAGTTTCCCATTCTTCTTTAATACAATGACTATCGGAGAAACCCATTCTGAGTGCTCAATAAGATATATGAATCCACATGTTATAAGCTTTTCAATTTTCTCTTGTACAATCTTTGCATACTTAGGATTCATTGGGTAGGGACGTTGCTGGATTGGTTTAGTAGTACTAATCATTGGAATTGTGTGTTACACCACAAAGGGTGGAACACCCTTCATATCATGGTATGTCCAAGCAAATATGTCCTTGAATTCTTTAAGAAGCATCTTAAGTGTAGCTTCTTCCGTCTTGGTGAGGTCTTGAGCAATAAAAACTGGTTTAGACTCCTCACGTGGATCTGCTAGTTCTATCTCCTTAACTACCGCCGGGCCATCGTAGACACCGCTACTCCCATTGGTAAGCATTCATTGGGCTTTTGTGTAGACGACTTTACGTTCCCCCGTGGTAAAAGATTTGAAATGCTCGGGTGCGGGATGCAAGTCTACCGGTTCTTGTTGTGCCATGCTTTTTTCTTTAAATTCTGCTTCCTTTTGTTGCGCCGAGCTAACTCTCGATGCCTTCTCGCAGTATGACTTAGTTTCGACTTCTCTTCAATTTCTAATTGGGCAATGTCATGAGATTGCGAACTACACCACATGACACTTTGGAGGTATTCTCCCCAATTATCCACTAACTTTGATGAGCGTCATATGCTCCTACATAACTAAGCCATTCTGAAGTGGATCTCTTTGTTTATTTTAGCTCGTACATTAGCTCGATAGCGTTGTCGCTTATGTCTTGTCTTCTTCTTACCTAGTTTCTGATTTTTATTTATATCAGATTTAGACTCACTTGATCGATCTTCACTTGTGTCCCTCTCACTCTTGGATGAACTGCAAGAGGTTACTGTCCTAGACCTTGAGCACGTGGCTTCCACACTTGGGTGAATATTCAATTCATACCCCCTATCAGGCTCAGAGTCGATTTTTTCTTGAGATTCAAACTCGAAGTCGCATTGGTCAGAGTCTTTGCTACTTTCAATGTCAAGGGAGTTTGCCACTTTCTTGCCATCAGAAGTCAAGTGCATAACACCTATCATGTTTACTAGCACTAATGGTGGCATATCTTGCCTCTCAGGTGTTACCCAACTTATGCCTCTATTTCTCCATGTGTCTATGGTTGCCACTAGGTGTACCCAATGTACGTTATAGCAAGAGCACTCCTTGTATTCAACACTCCAAGAATGAGAGGTTTTAGATTACATTTGACTTTTATATGTGTCACACATGGACGGGCGCCCACACATGGACGACCGATCCTAACCCTTATCTTGATAAAATTCAAGGTGTGCCTCTCATCGACGATCACCCAATCCCCTTACCCTTTACATGTGGTGACGACAAACACAGCCCATGACTCAGAATACGTAAAATAATTATATGACATAAAAAGCAATACGTCTCAATGTCCACCATAGGTTAACAACTACTTCTATTTGCCCAATTTCAACCTTCTTTTTCTTTTTTTGTAAAACCCTATTTAATTACATTGATGCTTTGATGAAATAGCATGTGAACCCTATTACAAAAAAAAGACTTTTTCGGTAAAATCTTATTTAATTACAATTTTAACGTATTAAATGCATAAAAGGAAAATGTTTCTATCTACTCCCACTCCACATTTGAAACCCAAAAGTAGCTCAAGTTTTCACATTTTGTTATGTACCAATATTTCCCTACTGAAAATGACCACACTACTGGCTCATTCTAGCATGGAGTGTCTTTGGTTGTATCCATCTCCTACAAATGTATATCAATCAAATGTCATTTCAATGACTTTCAATTCTTCGCTCGATGTGGGAATGTTGGCAATTCCAACCTTTCAGAGAGAGCATGTGTTACTACCAATCACCTCTCTTTTATACCACCACCAATTGTCTACAAACCCCCTGCCCCCCATGGTGGCTGGCCGAATGGCGCACTTGTTAGACAACACCAATTGTCTACACCCCATGATGCCAAGTGTGCACATAAAGACCAGACCAGACAAGAAAGCTGTTGTCTATACCTTCTGCTTTGCGTACAAAGAAAACCAAGATTTGGAAACTAGCAACTTCTTTGAAAAAAAAAATCCAAATTTCAGATGTGAAGGTCTCAAAACTGTTAAAATGTTTCTATTTTAAAACCTTCTGTTAAGTGCAAAAACATAAACAGAAACCTTGCAATTCATACCCAAATACATCATAAGCTCAGGGGTTTGTGTAGTGAGCAGGCAAAAAATTCTACTTGAATGGTATGGTTTGTTACAAATGAAGATATGACGCGCAATCTTTCAATTAAGAAATGCGACCCACAAACCAAAATGATCCTCCATACACATTTGCTACTTCGACCTATTGTTGGCGAGAGAAAGAGAGAGAGAGAGACAGAGAGATCCTCTATCAATAAAAATTATCTTTTGAACCACTGGCAATTACATGCTCGTATCAGCCAAAGACAGCCTTGATTTTTATTCCAGATATATATATTTTTATTTTCAATAATGTGTAAAAGCGACTATTGTCGCCAAAAAAACAGCAAACAGGAAAATTATAAATTGAGCCTCTGGATTCAGAACCTAAGGCAACAGCAAAGTTTCTCATTGGCCAACCGTGTACTAGGCAGGTCCAAGGGATCTCTCTCATTTTCAGCTTAGGGAAAGAATGTCACTAGTGAACCACATGCAAGATCTTTCTCTCTCCCTCTCTCTGTCTCTCTCCCTCAATTCAACAAAGGCAGGACCTCGTTCACATTGCTTCCCTCCAGGGATATTTTGCAAAATTCTCACACGACCAGCATGATAAGAACAAGAAAATGCCATGAGAATCCCTTCAGTCAGATTCAAATTTTGGGAGCATAGCCTCATATCGAAGATCAGGATTACTTCAGATCATTTACTTTACCCTAAGTACAATTCACTGGCATCAGCCATTAATTTCTGCAATACCTTTTAACTCCAAGAGGTTCATGCTCTGAATCCATCCTCAGACACTGTGTGCACATTACCCCTCTCAGGAAAGGCAAAACATATCACTTTGTAAGGAAGGCCATAAGTGAGAATCACCATCCAATCCTTCGTAACACGGCTTAAACTATTGAACTCCATCAGAACATCAAACTAATTCCACATTGTTAAAAGTTGACTTCTTCTTGTACTATCTTTTCATCAGTTTTCTTTTAAGGCCAGTGGATGCCTTACATTTGAATGTTTCCGACGTTAAAAAGAACAGGAAAAATGATTCATTGACAATGAACTGCAGTAGTAATATACATTACAAGAAACAGACTCGACATAAATGGCAAAGAGAGAATGGTGCATCTTCGAAAACCTTCATGACACTATCAGGTAGACATGTATTGATCGCAGGTCTGTAAGGCCTGTGCAGCGAAATATCTCACATCAACATCTGGATCTTCACTCAACTCGACCAAACAAAGTCGGATTCTTTGCTCCACCACCTGCAATATTTTTACAAAAGAAGAGTATATATTTTGGTTCAGCAAAATGAACTAGAAGGTCAACAAAACCACTAGGAATCGTAGATACCACATGACAAACTTGCAATAGCACATAAAGCACTTGGCAGCCAAGAGGATTGTACTCAAGGATTACTCCCTTTTGACACAGCATGTGGAGGGTGCATATGGTGAAATGGTTGACCATAGTACAAAGACGTTACTCAAGGGGTGGAGAGGTTGCAGAAGGGGTGATAAGTCAGCCCTTGCCATTTCTTCACGACAATTGCCACATGCACGCATTGAGGTGCTATGTGACACACTAGCCCATCATCAATGCTAAATTTGTAGCATTTATGCATCAGTAGAGCATTTATTTGTTGTACGCCGTGACCCCATTGTGAGCCCTAGTCCAGGGACATGTCAGGCACAGCTACGTAAGTCTTTTCCCAGCCTCAGGTGTTAGTGTATGTCCCTTAACCCACTTGGAGAACAGTGCATGTAAGGTCATCCTAGCATATAGAAGCATACGGCAAGCATGTAGTGCATGAGCATAGGCTTGCCTTATGGCCAGCCTAAGGGCATTGTTCATACGGCAGCCCATGGGCCATCAAAGGGACCAAGCATTGGCCTCAGCCATAAGGGCTAAGGGCATGCGCCCAGTTGGCCAGCAGTAGAACAGCCTGCCCAATCACACGTGTGAATATGCGATGGCATAAATGTCTAATTTCAGCAAGTTGAGCATATTATTAACAGGCCGACAACCTGATAGCAGACCAACCAGCATCTAGGGAACTATATAAGGAGCCCTTCAGTCCCTTGCATCAATCATCTCATTCCTTCACATTTCAGCAGTGAAAAATGGCCTCTATCAAGTGTGCTTTAGTCTTCTGACTTGTGCATACATTTTCAGCAACAGCACTTCACTGTGCTACAGTCCAAGGCAGCAGAAGAAGTCTTCAGTCTGGGTGTGCATATTGGCTCCCAAAGTGGCTTCTGAAGTGTCTTCAGACCACTTGATGGTTCGGCCAACGTTTGGTCTACCTCGTCCTTGGTCCTTGTGTTTGGCATTCCACAATCAACCGTCATCAATGAGTTTTCTGCATTGTAAAAGAAGTTCTCCTAAGTAATGAAGCAAATACTCCTGCTTGCAAGGGGGGGCCATTAAGTGGGTAGTTGGGACCCAATCTGGTGTCAACTCTATATATCTACTGCTCTATCTCCTGTGTATAAAGATTAAAGTGGATTGCTTAAACTCGCTAGAGGCTCGTAAGGATCAGAGCAATTCTAAACTCACGACAAGGAGTGCTGAGATTCTTGCTTAGATGCTCGCCAGGCTTAAAAGAGTGATAGAATACCTGAGGACAAGGCAGATTAAACTGTAGTACAATGCCTCCTTTCAACCCTGTGGTAGCTTACGGTAGCTTACACTCACTAGTATAAGAAACCTAGTTCAACAAAAACTTCCCCTAGCGCTTGTCAGCTATCTAAAACCTTGGCCAACGCATACTAATCATTTACATGGTTATGTATCATTATCAACCCAATCAAGGTGTTCAGAGCAAATGAGGGAAAAGAAGCTTACCGTAGCATCCACAACGGACGTCAAGGATTGCAAAACCTTAGCCACATTGAACTTGATATTTGGTACCCTGTATAATAACCATAAATCTAGCAAGTTTAAGTCCCAAAAAAAAAACACTAGAATTCTCTGCAAAAGCTTGCTAACATCGAACTTGATATTTGCCATCTTACCATATAAACACGATTCGTTAATTACAAAAACTGACCACATGCAATTATATTTTAATATGCCAGTTTGCTTTACTGATGGGTTCTACAAACATTCAAATGTTCTTGCTATATTCAGGTAGTATCTCCTAAAATTCTGGAAACAGGAAGTTCCTCCCTGCCTCAACCTACCTAGAATAGCAGTCTATGTTGAAAATTGAAATCTTCAAGCTTCTGTAAACCATGCTCTTGGTGTTATGATTCTATGATTCCATCATGTGCCTGCTGCCTGTATCCCCCTGAGATGAAATCTCAACTGTAGATAAGGCACCCATCTTCCCTTCTGAGATGTAATCTCAACCCTAGATAAAACCTTCACTCTACAATAGACTCCTACTTTTTACAGTAGCCAGGAACTTTCGTGTAATCTGCTCTACCAATCATGAACCAAAACTTTTGCCATGAATGGCTCCACCAATCAGCAGCCAGAAAGTTTTCTTTGCGCTCTCATCAGAAGTCCAATCAAAAACTTGTCAGAGCCATACTTCGGTGTATACAGTTGGAAATGGCCCTCAGCAGCCACCTGTACACGTACACAAGAATGGATGAGAAGGAAGCCAGGAACAGCCGGTTGATGGCCATTCTCTACCTCTTCGTTGATGTTCTTGCCCGAATTTCATTAGGAAGTAACACTAAATCAGATTCTTGTGAACCTCAAAGGAATGCAACACAAACACAGAGGGTCATGTCTCCCATTAGAAAGATCCTTGAGGCTTGTAAGTTATCTCGTAGACTCATTTTCACACACACAGAGAGAGAGAGAGAGAGAGAGAGAGAGAGAGAGAGAGAGAGAGAGAGAGAAGAAGAAGAAGAAAGAAAGTTGTATTAACATCTTCAAAAGGCCAAAATGACCTATGAGACCAAAAGGTTACGTTATATCCATGAGGTACATCATACTGGGTACAAAATAGTAATAAAGAAAGATAATAAAAATCCAGAACTATAAAATCTGATCTAGGTACATGAGTAGAGAGCTCTCATATCACCCTAATACATCCCTCATGGGCCGCTGTGACATGGTGCTCAAGGTGGTAAAACTGAGCCGACGCGAAAAGGTCCTGCGATGATGGGATATGATGGCCCGGATCCTCCTGTGGTGGCGTGGCCGTGGGCAAGGGCAGGTTTGGGGCATCGAGCTCTGCATAACTCAATGGCTCTGTCGAGTGTCACACCTCGCAGCCGAGCTCCTACACTAACATGTGGTCCGGGTACGGTGGGTGGATCGGCCCTTGGAGTGCTGGTATGAAAGAAGTCAGTGAGAGCTCTATGTGCTGGTCCTCTAGCAAGTACACCTGATCTGGATCTCACTAAGGGCTCTCTACGTCTACAGAGCTCTAGAAGAAAAAGTCCTAGGCATCTCTAATCCAGGAAGTCCATCATCCTGGAAAGTGGTCCGAACCCAGCTCGGAAGAGGCAGTGGAACCTCCCGGAATCTCATAGTATATAAGGCATCGGCATATGTAATGATCCTCTGTCTAGGGCTCTGTGTGACAGAGCAGGCATATCCTGTCCTCTAATGCGGCCGCCTTGGGCCCATATCTGGCAATCTCCACTCTCAGCTGGTGGGACGAGGTGCGGATCTGGCCGATCGAACATCTCACCCCAAAAGATAGGTGTGTGTCCATGGAGTGTGAGCAGATAATGAAACCATCCTCTGTTAGGCATAGGAGGTGATCTCTGTAGAAGGGCATCTTCATCCCCACTTGACGACTAGGTAGCTCCATGTCCTCTGAGTATCCAATCTAACAATGCCCTTCCTGATAACCCTGTTCCGCTCTTTGCAGCTAAAAGAAAATGAAGGGGCCTCTATGTTGTACTGGAACGGGGGGAGTGCCTCTATCTCCATGCCGTGCATGCCAAACCAAGTGCCTACCTGTGCATACCAGCACTCTGTATTTCCCTGGAGTGTCAGCTGCTAGCCGGTGGTATCTATCTAGCGGAAGTTCCCATGACCGACCCCGGGTACTCCCATTAGAAAGATCCTTGAGGCTTGTAAGTTATCTCATAGACTCATTTTGAGAGAGAGAGAGAGAGAGAGAGAGAGAGAGAGAGCAGGTGCTTCCATTAATCCACTCCTTGGAATGCATTCTTCTGTAGAAAACAGGCTCTGCTACCTCCAATGTGTCCTTGATGTTATGCTTATGTTCCCTTAACCCATTCACATATCCACTTTTTACATTGTGTCCAACCCATCCTTAACCAGTTACCATCCACTGTATTAGTTCCCTTGACTTCTCATCTCTCCTCTCGCCCTTAAGAAGGCATTCAAATTTTCACATCCTGGAAGACACCCTCTACTTCCCTTTGCCCCAGTTGAGATTTCCACTACCTATCCCTCCCCTTGGCCATATGTCACCCACTCTTCTAGTTCTCTACACTTCTGACTTCTCCTCAGCAGTTCACAGTGCATGTCCTCCCCCTTGAAAAGTATCTACAACCTGGAGAACAATGATGTGCAGCCTATTCTTTGCATTACCCCATTCAAACTTTCCTGTGTCCTTCCCCTTAACTTGTTAGACTTAATCCCATCACTTCTACCTATAGCTATTATATACATCAGGCCAAAGGACAATCAATAAGGGATGCGTCCATGAGTTCTATCATCAAAAATTGGAAGCCCCATGCTATTGGCTGGTCTCTGCCTCTATAGCCATTCCTTACGCTAACTACACACGATAAAAGAACCAAAGCATGCTGGAATATCCCACAATTTATATCAACAGCACAACAAAACACCTGCCTAACACCATGGAGATTCCAATTTGACTCCACCACATTAAACCTTCAAGAACTGTTGCACTGCAAATAGTTGTCAAAATCTATACCTGTCCTTTGCTGCATTGATGACCACAGGAAGCATAGTTTGGCATGTGACCTCAGCTCCCATTACTGGGGCAAGAAGCGAGATGGCATTTAAAATAGTCATCCGATATAAATAATGACTGTTATTTATCATCTCCAGAACCTGCCCAATCAGCATGAACAACTTAATAGGGCTTGAAGCCATTGCTCAATCACCACGGGGTTTACATACACCAAAAAACCATGCCCTCCATGTCATCTGAAAGAAAATTATCTTGTCCACCTACAAATCCAAAGCATTGGAAACAAAAAGTTTTAAAGCTAATGATAACCTAACTATTAATTTAGGCTTTTATAAGAGAGACTTACAGGTGGCAATGAAAGAAGTGCATCAAAAGCTAATACGAAGAACCAATATTGGAAAGCTTTGACAACTATCACCATTTTGGATTACTATATGATTATCTTTGTAATAACTTTCATTATGTTGATAAAAGTTTTTTGTTTAGCCAGTATTATCCATGGATCCATAGCATACTAGACTCAAGTGGTATGATCCCCAAAGTCTAGGAGTATAAGCTCACGGGGTACTTGTCATACATGGACATGGCTAGGCTCCAGACTAATCCCTGAAGTTGGCAGTCAGATAAACAGTAGGTTTAGAGCAGTGTACAATAAATACTTACTTGCTGCCACCTGAAGGTCTTTAGGCTATCTTTTGGAAGACCTAAGGCCAGAGATTTTGTAGAGTCCTATGGACAGCTTTTTGCACTGTATAATATACTGAAAATACAGTTCTCTCTCTCTCTCTCTCTCTCTCTCTCTCTCTCTCTCTCGGTGACTTGCATCAAGGTTCCTATTCAGTTACTTAGGGCTGAAAGAAGACACACAGAGCTTCCGCACATGTGACAGTACTAATCCCGAAGCTAGTGGCTCAAGTGTTACTATTCCCGGAGCCTGTTCTTGGCACGATAGATCAAGCAGATCTATGCCAAGTAGTGGACCAAGTGGTACGATTACAGGGTCCACAGTCCTCTCGATCAAATGGTACGCTTTCCGGATCCTTGGGTCAAGTGGTCCGATTCCACGACCCTGTGGTCAAATGGTACGACTCCTGGACCTTTGCTAGGCGAGCTTCTGGTGGTACAAGCATTGAGAACAAGATTTCTTGCATGAGTGCTTGCACTAGCATAAGTATGTGGATACTCGATTGCCGGGTCCACAGTCCTCTCGATCAAATGGTACGCTTTCTGGATCCTTGGGTCAAGTGGTCCGATTCCACGACCCTGTGATCAAATGGTATGACTCCTGGACTGTTGCTAGGCGAGCTTCTGGTGGTACAAGCATTGAGAACAAGATTTCTTGCATGAGTGCTTGCACTAGCTTAAGTATGTGGATACTCGATTTATGCTTGAGCATGTGCCTGCATTATTGTTGCATGCCTCGGCAATGTATGTGTTGCTCTGCGCAGCCAAGGACGCCCACAACTATGCAACCACAAGACATGTGGGATAACTTGTTTGTTGGCATATCTGAAGGAGATAGCATAGTGCGGAAGCATAAACTGTAAACATATGAGAGAGTGCAAAGGAGATAGAGAGTGTTGGACAAGATCACCTTTTATAAGGTAGTAAAGCTTTACAATGGCAATGGCCAGTAGCACAATGTTGAGCTTGTGCAAAGGACTAGATGAATAAAGTGATGATGAGAGGCCTCCTTTTATAGTGTTGTGTGGAAGCTGGCCGATTGCTCCTAGAGCAGGCCTACAACTCCACGACCCCTAAAAATAGGAGAAAAAGCATAAAACACCCAACAATGGGTAGAGCCCATATACACAAGAGATGCACAATTCTAACACCCCCTCTGCAACTCAGTGTGTGCAAGAGTCGGAAGAAGATAAGTCGATGAAGATGCAACCATGGACCCTCCAGCACCGCGAATATTGGAATCGCCTCAGAGAGAGAGCACCCACCAACCTGTTTCCTCGAAACAAGATGCCACCACGAACAGCAAGGAACTTTGCTTGGCCATGAATTCCTACACAAGTGTGCAACGAACTCCAAAAATAGATGATGGGCTGCTGGACACACCGCGCCCATAATCCCCAACAGTGGACAGAACACATCACGTCCCAAAAGCCGCGAACAATGAACTTGGAGCAGATTCAGTTCATAATCTCTATTGGACCAAAGATAACCATGTCCTGCCAGATGTCCAATGCTTGAAACTCCGAATCACGGTCCCCATGCACCAGTAGTAGGAGCTGTAATCAGCCCCCTCTCCCTCTCCCACAAGCCTCTTCTGGCTGGAAGCACACGGGGGGGAAACTACATGTGTACTAGAGAAGCACACCATCTGGGATCTCTTGGGCCAGAAGCGCCATGGGAACCCTAGAAGTGGTGCTGAAATCTGTATCACTATCCTGTGTCGTGTCTTTGCCTTTTCTCTGAGATGAAGCCTTGCCCTTGGTCTTGTCTTTCTTCTTGGACAAACAATCCTTGGACAGATGGTCTCTTTTTCCGCAAGAGAAACAACAACTCCGACCTTTCTTTTGAACTGAGGAAAGTGCCTGGTCAAAACTACTGACTGACACCTTCAACTTACCCCATGAGATGAGAACAGACGACTCTTCCAAAAGTAGGGAGCTAAGATCATCAAAATCCAACTGAGTGGATGTGACCTGGCACCACAAAGATCGAGAAATAACATCATAGTCCAGAGGAAGCTTGGTGAGGATAAGAGCAGCCAGCTGAGAAGACGACAAAGCAACACCCATAGCCAGTAACTGGTCATGGATAACCTTGGCCTTCATGAGAAAAGACTGCATGGAATTGCCTTCAGGAAATAACAAACCATAGAGCTGCCCCTGCAAGGTAACTGCCCTCATCGATGAATCTCGTGCAAAGAGATCCTCTAACTTTGACCATACCTGATGAGCACTAGAGAGAGTTTGCACTACCGGTGATACCTCCTCGGTAATGGTCCGCATAGAGCCCATATACACAAGAGATGCACAATTCTAACAATATCTACGTGTTGTCTTTGAACAGGGAACTCCACTAGAATTAGAGTGAAAAACTCTTAAGCCTTGTGTTTCCCACTCTGTAGGTTTAGTGGGCGGGCCATTTTTTTTCAGGTCATCTACTCCACTTGGGGCACCCTGTACTTTTTTTTTTTTTTGTAAAACCTTGTATTTTGTGTATCTTTTGTGGGCAAGCAAGCATGTTTAATAAAAAATAAAAGCAATTTATAGCTTTCCCTCCCAAAAAAGCTTCTCTTGTATATATTTGGGTCCTTACACCCTTATAAAGCATTGAGATTTATCTTATGCACTTCACCATCACCTTCATCACCATCTGAGAAGCGCCATACTGCAGCAGTCGTACACTGTACGGAATGGCGTACAGCTGACATTATCAAAAATACCATCTGCACCTGCTGTCCGTGGATCACCCACCTTTTGCACGCATCTGTTCGGAGGCTGCCATATCACTGTACCTGACTCCATCTTGTTGCCGTACAGGCTGTGCAGCATCCCCACAGGCCATACAGGCATCGTTTCTTCATTTGTTGCATCTGTGGGACACAACCGTACAGGCCATACAGTATCTACAGCAAACCCTAACCCTAAATCAGTTGCTGGTCGTACGGTGTGCCGTACAGAGGATGAGAACCTACCTGCGTCTACTGTGAGATCTCTGGTGACACTTGGAACACGTGAAGAATTCCCAAGGGCTACCTACACACTTGCCCGTTGGTTTCAGGTAATCACATGTCCCGAGGAGTCTCGTCTTGGATAGGTTGGGCAAGTATATGTAGATTCCTATAAGGCCAGAAGTGAGGTTGTGTGCGGTGCATTAGGTGGTTGATCCATCTTATCAGGCACCCTGTAGCTTGGTATGGATGTCACGTCGCCTACTCCATGGAGAGACGAGGGGTTGTGACAGAGAAAGAGAACTCCTTGGAACTTGTCTTCCAAGCACTCTTCCTTAGCACTGCTTTTATGTTTTGTGCGGAAATCTGGGGGTCCTACGGGACGCCCTTGTGACTCCCGAGTAATATAAGATTACCGCAGCGGGGGGGGGGGGGGGGGGGGGTTCCCCCCGTCCAGTGTGGAATTCTTTATCTCATTGCGTTATTTCTTCTGTTGTTTATGTGTATATTGGAATCGTTTACAAATTTGACATCTTGTCTTAATCCATTTTTAATAGTTGAGTTTAATTCCTTAAACACCCCAGAAGTGTTACAATAACACATAGCTTTCTGCATATTGATCCCTGCTTGAATGTCGCTAATAAAGAAAGAGCAGGCTACATTGGGTTACATAATACCTCAACCATAAAAAGGCAACTCCTAGTGGGTTGAGCTTTACCCCTCCTACAATGGAAGTCATTCGTTTAAATCTTGGGGACAGCACTCCCCTTCCTAGGGGAGATTCACATGGTTTGGTGTGTGTATCAGAGGCAGGTGGGCACGACGGTCACCACACTCTTACACGACGCTTCCAGCAGTTTGTCTAGCGCCACCTCTACCACAAGAATTTGGTCAACAACATCACTAAGCCGTTTGGCTCTTCAAGCTTGGACCCTAGGACTTGGCAGGGCATCTTTGGAAACTTGTCACAATCACATGGTTCTCTAGCAGCTATACAGGTACTCACTCCCATTAACCAAGCAACATAACTGTGGAACATGTTCCGATGTAAGGACATGGTTCTCTCATCAATTGTGCAGGTACTCACTCCCATTAACCAAGTAATGTAATTCTGAAACATGTCTCAATGACTCAAAACAACGTGTGAGTATTAGAGAGAATCAATACTAGCAAGTTACAGTCAAATGGAAGAGCTCAGAGAGGATTATTTACACCCAAGAGAGAACAAAGGCTTATGGTTATTAGTAATTTGTCTAAACAATAACAATAAATCCAATAAGTGAAAAGCACAAACCAAACTCAAAGATTATTATAAAAGGAGCCTCTAACTGATGGTTTTCAGCATAAATGTAGTACTAATGGCTAGGTGTGAAAATGAAACAGAGAAATTGTAAGCGGAAGATTGAAAACATACAAAACACAAGCACATCCAATAAGCCTACAACTAACCTCTATATTACTGTGTGAGTAAACCCTTCAAAATACGAAAGATTGTTCACTGCTAGACTATAAACCTAAGGAAAGAAGACCAATTGCAAAAAAAAACCCCAAACGCTGGCTCACTCTGCTACTACCCACCTTCTACTGCACGCTTGTGAGCTCCTGCTGACTGCTAAGAAGGAATGGGGAGGGGGAAGCCCTATTCATAGAACCCCTCAAGTTTCAACTCTCTTTTACAAGCCTCACTTAGTCAGCCTCTGCAAAACCTACTCCCAACCTGCCTGACAAACTGCCAACATGCCCAACCAAGATGCCATGTTCACATTCGAGCACACCCCCCCACTGTCCCGTCCACCCATAGGCACCCACCTACACCAATCCACCTGTCTCAGCCTAGGGCAGCCTGTTCCTGACAGGAGCTGCCAAGCCTAGGTCTCTGATCTGTAGCATATCAGATTCTCCGCCACTAAGACTGCAGTGCACAAGAACTCGAAAACTCCAATCAAGCTCACCCAGGGTATACTCAATCCTGAGAATTGCGGGACCACTTCGCATCCTCTTCTGAAGCTGACATTGCGCCCTTGTCTTGTCAACACAAGAACATGCAAATTTATCTCCCAACAAAGACTCCACTCCCAATGAAGTATCTGCCATTGGTGCACACCTCCTACTGAAGTACTGGCCCTGATAAGAATACCTCTAGATGATTGGAATGGCAACAAAGATGAAATGACAAATGCACTTGGAATTTGCATTAATGGTGGGGATATCCCCATTTATATAAACACACATAGGCACTTACAATCCCTTTGCTTATGGGATGATTCACACACACCTCTTGAATAATCCAATTACGACCAAATCAATTACAACAGGCATTTTGACCCTTCTCCAGATACCCCCGGTGATAAGAATTCACCATCCCAATGAATAAACATGCAACAATTACATAAGTGATCCATTCATGTGTATAGCCACCTAAACCACAATAGCAATGAAATGCGTTTCTTACGTTTAAGAAATGTGCATGAAACATCTACCCGTTTCATCCGTAAGAAATGGGATTTCAAACGAAATTTTTTTAAAACCACCCACTCTCTTCTTGTTCTTGCCTGTAGCCTATTCTATCTCTCGAGTCTCATCATGCCAAGGAAGAGCTCTCCTCTATGGGATAACGTGACCTTCGATGCTGTGAATGCAAGATATGGTGGGAGCAACAAAATGGACTTACAAGTTCTGTTCCGAGAAGCACCATGGAGTTGCTCAGAGATTGAAGGCCCATTTTTCCCCGAACAAAGGGCTTTGGCATTGGCCCTTGTACAAAAGTGCCAAAGAATGTTTATGACAACCTCAAGGCTTGGAAAGCAGAAATGTTGGGCATTTTTATTGATAGAGTGCCCGCATGGGATCAGCCTAAGACATCTCTCGCAGCTATTCCTAGGAAAGAGCGGAAGGCTCAGGCACAGTTGTGGGATCGTGTCAATGCCCGTGTGCGTTCTTTCATCTTCCTTAATTGCACACCCCAAGTGATCAATCACATCAAACACATGTGACATGATGTTGGCACGAGGGATTTGGCAGCACTTGACTTCTTTGTACAATAGGGTATCACCCATGAAGAGAATTTCCTTGGAGGTGCAGATGCGAGTGATGAATCTTGCAAAGTCTTCGAGCACTGGAGCTTCATCTTCTTCAAGCAGGGAGGCAATTGGTCCCACGGCACATAGCTCCTTCCCGAGAGTTATTACAGGACCTTCGACAACAGATAGGTCACATCTTTATTGATGACAAATCAACTATCACGATTCACAGTGAGGGCAAGTTGGAGATTACTCCCGATGGCAAAGGGGGAAAGCATTCCTCCCAGGTTCCATCTCTTGGCTTTCATCTTTTGCCAGTGCATGAGGTTTGCAAGACTAGCATGCAGGTGGAGTTCAATGAGCATTTTGTTGCTCTCCGAGACAAAGCAACAAGCCAGTTTATTTGGGAAGGCAGAGTGGAGAATGGAATCTACAAACTCTCAGCACTCTCTTCTTTGATAGGTACTCAGCTTGGTGATTTGTGGCATTTCCACTTTGGCCACTTGAATGTGGATATGCTGGGGCAAGCTTTCCGAGACCAGATGGTGGATGAGATGTTGACAGCAAGCAAGGACACTATAGTTCTTGCATTCGTGGTAAGTGATAAAAGGAATCATTTCCAACGCAATTTACTAGGCGGGCTTCGAAACCTTTGGAGTTGGTAACTTGTGTGGACCTATGCAAACCCCATCTCTAGAAGGTTCCTTGTTGCTTGTGGATGATTGTAGTAGGTTCACATGGGCGTATTTTCTTTCCCAGAAGGACCAAGCCTTTGCTCGGTTCAAGGATTGGCATGTTATGGTGGAAAAGGAGTCTTGATTACAGGTGAAGACTCTTCGGGCTAACAAAGGAGGGGAGTTTTCTTCTAATGCTTTTGTGCGGTTTTGTGCGGAACAAGGCATCAAGCGAGAGCTGGCAAATATAGGGTCGCCTTTAGAGAATTAAGTAGTTGAACGTAAGACCAGACTGACTGTGGTGGAGATGGCGAGGACAATGTTGGAGCATCGTGATCTTCCTCGCCTACTTTGACGAGAGGCTGTGGCTACGGTTGTTCATACCCTCAACTGATCTCCAACGACTTCACCCCCTAAGATGTCTCCATATGAGGCTTATTTTGGCAAGAAACCAGATGTCTCCCATTTCTGTGTTTTTGGGAGTAATGCCTATGTTCACATTCCAAAGAAGCAGAGGGGAAAGCTTGACTCTAAGTCCTAGAAGCTTGTTTTTGTCGGATATAACTCTCTTTCCAAAGGCTACAGGTTATATGACCCAAAGCGGAATGAGGTTGTTGTCAGCAGAGATGATGTCTTTGATGAGCATGTTCCAACTTCCACTATTGAGGAGCCACCAGTTCTTGGAGAACCAAATGAGTATGAGGATAATTCCCAAGCTATTGTTCCAACTAGCCAGCTTCAGTCAGTTGTAGAGGTTGAGCCCAAGGTTGGAGATGAGCCCCACCAACAGCAACAAGAGGAGGTTCCGCATTCTGTTCGAGTACCACAGTGGTTGTTGGACACCTCTCAGGAGTCGGGTGTTATAGAGTATCACTCCGAGTGGACCACAAAGGATGGACCTCGAAGATCGCACAGAGTTCGTGATAAAAGTCAATAAGAGGAGTTGTTACAGGTAAACTATGCATTTGATGTCTCGTATCATTCGGGACAAAGAGCCTACTTTAGTTAAGGAAGTTCTTTCCCAAGAGACTTGGAGAAAAGCCTTGCAAGTGGAAGGCATAGAGAAGAATAACACTTGGGAGTTGGTTCCAAGGCCGTTAAAACGATCAGTCATTGTGTCAAGTGGGTCTACAAGACCAAGTATACGTCTATGGTCGCCAGACTTGTGGCTAAGGGCTATGCTCAGCAGCCTGGAATTGACTATGAGGACAGTTTTGCACCGACAGTTAGGATGACCACGATTCAGACAATTCTTGCCCTTGCCTCTTCTCAAGGGTGGGCGGTATATCAGATGGATGCGTAATCTACATTCCTAAATGGTGACTTGCAGAAGGAGGTGTATGTTGAGCAACCTCCAAGCTTTGAGGTTCCGGGATCAAAAGGTATGGTTTACAAATTACGGAAGGCCTTGTATGGTCTGAAACAGGCTCCCAGGGCTTGGAACCAGAAGATTGATTCTTTCTTTCTTAGAAAGGATTTCCAAAGATCAGTTGCACATCCGAACTTGTATCTCTTTCGAGAACGCGGTATGGTCACCTTGATTATCCTATACGTGGATGATCTTATTCTCAATGGCAACGGTCATGTGAAGCACATAGCTGTCAAATCCCCAAGGATCTCCTCGTGATTGTTCCTGGTACGAGACTCAAATCCTGCAAACAAACAAACGAACAAACAACAAGGGGGTGCAAGCCTGACTCACCTCCCAACCATGACAGTCGTGGGCAAGCCCACAGTCTTGGCAGTCCCCACCAAGCCACGAGCTGAGCTAACTAGGTTGACGTACCGACCAATCTCCTCTTCGCGACGTCCCATACCGCCACGAAGCTACCCCCGCGGGCCTCGAGATTGCTGTCGGCCTCGGCTGCATAAAGCAGGTGCACGTCTGCACTAGATCCAGGCTCCAAGACCATAGAGCTCTCACAAACTCGCGAGACTCTCTATATCTCAATAACTAACCTTGGCCACCCTTTTATAGGCTCTTGGCCGGTCATCGGGCGTCCACACTTGGGTGCCCGCCTGTCCATACTTGGGTACCCGCGTGTTAGTATATCCCTAACTTAGCTCATCAATCAGCCTGCCTAGCTCCAAGCTTCCCCAAGCCTCGAAACTAGTCTTGCGTGCGTGTAGCACACGGTAGATACACACTGTGCACATGACATACTCCCCTTCCTCTAAGAGCTCACTCCCGAGCTCACTAAAAAGCCAGGGTAATCTCTCTGAAGAGTAGTCAATCTCCCATGTAGCGTCCTCCTCAACACGATCCTTTCACTTGATCTTGTATTCCGTGATAAGCGTATTACGCAATTTTCTTTCACGAAATCCAAGAATCTTTTCAGGTTCGTGCTGAACAAATGTCATGTCCTCGACATCTATAATTTCTTGAGTAACTAACTGATCTGTTCCACCCAGTACTTCCTTAAGTCTAAGGACATGAAATACAGGATGAACTTTCACATGAGAAGGCAAATCCAATTCATATGCAACTGAACCAATCCATCGTGTAACACGAAATAGTCCACAGTATCTAGGAATAATTTCGGAGATCGACCTATCCGTAAAGTCTCGGAATCTTTCGGAACTCGCAAATACACCATCGTTCCTTCAGAGAACGAACGATGTCTATTAGAATAAAATATGTCTCGGTCTTAAGCACTTCTAATAGATTCCTTTGCAACTTGTAACATTTCCTGCATATCTTGCAGGAAAATTACGTGCTGCATCATGCTGAAGTCCTGAGAATCCTACTGTAACAGGTGATCTAGGTTGAAAACCATACATAAGCATGAAAGGACTAAAACCTGTACTCGTATGCTTAGTACTCTTATATGCAAATTCTAACATAGAAAGATAATCCTCCCATGAACTCTGTCTTTTGGATACATATGCTCGAAGCATATCCTCCGAAATCTGATTCACTCTTTCAGTCTGGCCATCAGATTGAGGATGATCAGAGGAACTCAAATTCAAAGTTGTTTCCAACTTCTCAAAAATAAGTTTCCAAAAATCACTCGTAAACTTAGTGACTATGTCCTGCGGTAACCCGTACAGTCTAAACAATTGCTCGATAAACTGCTGTGCTAATTACGTAGCTGTAATAGTCTTCCGGGTCGGTAAAAATCTAGCCATTGTTGTCAAGCGATCTACCACAACCCATATAGAATCGTGGCCTTGATAAGTTCTTGGCAATCCGGTAATAAAATCCATGGAAATACTTTCCCATTTATTACCTGGGATTTGCAAAGGATGCAACAACCCAGCCTGTCTAAAGCGTTCAGCTTTATTTGCCTGACAAATTTTACACTTGAGAACATAATCTTCTACATACCCTGTCATCTTTGGCCAATAAAAAGTGTGTTTCACTAATGATAACGTCCTGTGTACCCCAGGGTGTCCAGCAGAAGGGGCGTCGTGACACTCCTTAAGAATCTTGGACCTAATGTCCGGGATCTGTGATACACAAATTTTGTCATTACGGAATAGTAAACCATTCCGAATCATCCACTGGCCTCCTGCAGCCTGAATGATAGACTGCTCAGTCATTGAGTCTTGGTCAATCAATGAGCTCCCATCCTGGATCTTCTGCCAAAATGGACCAAAATAACTATCAGTCCTGCAAAGCCCTCTCAATGACTGAAATAAGTCAGTAGAAATCTCGGTGAACGACAAAGTATTCACCTCTCGAATTCGACTAAGCGCATCTGCAACACTATTCATGGACCCTTTCCGATAACGGATCTCAAAATCAAAATCTTGCATTAACTCCGCCCAACGAGCTTTCCTTCCTCTCAAATCATCCGCATCACACACATACTTGATTGACTGATGATCAGTCAATACCACAAACTTGGAGCCATATAAATGATGTCTCCAAACCTTGAGAGCATGAATCACAGCATAAAGCTCTTTCTCAAGGGTTGGCCAACAAGATTGAGTGTCGTCTAGCTTTTTACTTTCAAAAGCAACCGGTCTACCATCTTGAAATAGAGCAGCCCCGATAGCATAGTCACTGGCATCAGTTTCAAGAACATAAGGCCGACTAGGATCAAGTAGTGCTAAGATAGGTGCTTCCTTGACTTTATCTTTTAAAAGTCTGAAGGCCATATCCAAATCGTTATTCCAAGTGATAGGCTGATTTGACTTACGTCCACGACCTTTCAATAAGTCGATCATCGGTAGTGTGAGCTCAGAGTACTCCCGCACAGATTTCCGAAGAAAAACTACAAAACCGAGAAAAGAACGAAGTTGTTTCACTGTTCGCAGTATAGACCAATCCAGAACCTTCTGAACTCGGTCATAGTCAATGCTCAATCCATCTTGAGTGATCTTGTGTCCCAAGTAAATGATGTCCGTCATAAAGAACTCACATTTACTTAATTTAGCGTATAGTCGATTCTGTCTTAAAATAGATAAGACAATCGTGAGGTGTCTGACATGATCCTCAAGAGTACGACTATATATCAAAATATCATCCAAGAACACCACCACAAATTTTCCCAAATGTTCACGAAAAAGATCGTTCATCATTTGCTGGAAAGTGGCTGGAGCATTGGTTAACCCAAAAGATAATACGAGAAACTCGTAATGGCCATACCTAGTCCGAAAGGCGGTTCTTTCGACATGCCTTTCATGAATACGTATCTGGTGATAGCCAGTACGTAAATCAATCTTCGTGAAATCGGAAGCTTGTTGGTTCATTGATTTGGTTGCTGAACACTAGATTGGACTTATGTTTTCCAGCTCATTTATGCAAACACCTTTGAAGACTCATTGGGACACAAGATTGCGGATCTTGTGGTATCTGTAGGGTACGAAGGATCTTGGACTCTTGTATGACACTGGAGGGTACGAAAGACCGAGTCAATCTCCGAGGTTGGAGTCACTCTGAAACTATTGCCTTGTCTTCTACTGAGGCAAAGTATCGGGCTACTTGTGGTGCTGCTTGCGAGGTGGTGTGGCTGCGGAGGCGAGATTGGGTTTCCACAAAAGGAACCCACGGTCATCTAGTGCCATAACCAGAGCTGTATAGCTATTACTCGGAACCGGTCTTCCATGCCCAGACCAAGCATATAGAGATACAATATCACTTTGCTCATCAAAAGATTTTGGCTGGTGACATCTTGCTTATCTTCTATTCGATGGAGGACAATGCGGCAGACCTCTTCGCGAAGCCTCTACCTCAGCAGATGCTCCGTCAACACTCCAGCTCACTGGGGTTGTTTCCACATCCAGGAGCTGAGAGGGGGTGTTAGCAGTCATCTCCTGTCTGTACCATATTACTTAGTAGGGAGTGAGGGCCTCTATTATGGGTGTGCCCGCCCGGTTAGGAGCTTTCTCCATTTTTCCTCATTATCCGTATTTTCCCTGTTTACTGGTCGTGGGGGACTGTTCTACGCTGGCCGACCTGATCTGTTCCCTAGCCAACTACTGTTCACTGGCCGACTTGATCCAGGTGCTGGCCGACTGGTATTTTCCCAGTCGTGTGCTGCTGTCGGCCTGTTTTGCTGTGGCCAGCCCAGGGTGGTATATATACCACCCTTGCCCCCCACACCATTTTGTACCAGATCTCTTTTATATAGTAGAGTTTATACAGCCTCTCTCTCCTGCAGTTCTGTGTTTCTGTTCTCACAGTTGTTTCTCATTTCCGCTACCCATTCCGACATACAGGACACTCTAGTTGTAGAAATTTGAACATTCAGGTATACCAACGGAGAGTTCAGGACTCAAAATGCAATCTTAACTCCATGAGAGTCTTCTCACAAACCTTCAACCATCAACTCCATCATGCATAGGATAGACTACATGCTATGACATACCCATTCTGGTCATCATCAGTGCCACAAGCGTAGGTACAGCTTCATGCATTGAGATGTCCACCTCAGTGGGCAAATCTTCTTAAGAGTCCCTAGCAGTCCTCCAAAGGTGAAGGGCAGACTCAGCCATGATCAAGGCTAGCACCAAAGAGAGATGCACAGACCACCCCCACAAAGGGTAGCTGGTCAGACTGTTTTGGATAGAAAGATTTGCATAGACCAGCTGGCTGCAACTTGGGCAAAGACTTCAAACAATACTCTATGTCCACTCAAAAAATACTCTATGTCCACTCCTATGGCCAGGCAATCAAACCTAACATGAACCAAAGCATGATCTTGAACTCCATGAGAATCTATTAAAGGCAATCTGTAAGAAGACCCATAAAAAATTTTGGGTGTGCGTGCATGCACACACTTGCTCCCCAAATATATTACCAAAAAAGGAAAATTGTAGTTCAGCACGAAGATACACTAGAACAAAACAGAGAGACAGACCTGTGGAATGATGTGTTGCATGGCCCATTCAGGTCCAAACTCCTCTGCTAGCCTTTTGAGATTATTAGCGGCAGCTTCTCGAATGGAAAATACCTGCATAATTATGTACATTCAGTGGTATCCATGGATAAGTGACTACACATCACAATCCAAATAATCAGGTACAGAGGAATGCACAATAGACGAACTCTGGCAAAAATCTCTATCTTTGTGGGTGGGTGAATGCAAGTACATGTAAAATTATCATGCCCTATGCAGATTTCGGCTCATGGCATGCACGAGGGCTTTAAAAATAAGGCTTCAAATGAAGCTCAATGCAACTTACGGCATCTGACTTGGACCTATACAAGTAAAAGACAATACAAAAGGCCTGAATGTACCTAAGGTCCTAAAGGGCTTGTTGAAGAAAGGTAAACCTCTTGATGAGTACACATCTATAAATAAGGCAAATAGCAGGCCCATCAGATTTGGACTTGCAATCTTGAACTATCCACCCAGGAAAATCAACTACATGGTCCACCAAAATGCACATATAAAGCTTACGTTATAATTGATGTCTGAGAAAAACAAGACAGATACATTTATGGGGCATGGGAACTGACTCAATACCAGTTTGAGGGCTACTCGCAAACCTTCAAATCATCAACTCCCTATATCACTCTTCCGGCCTTTGATCGATAGCATCTCTTACGGGTTCAACACCTAAGAGACCTAATTTCTAACGCCTCAGTGACTTCTATGCTGTGTTTGCCTACCTTTTTCTAGGGCTTCAATGAGACAACAATCCTCACAGCATAACCTCAGACACAACTCCCTTGCACATCATGGACATAAAATGGCAAACTAACATTATCAAAGATGGTACTAAACTCCTTTTTTAAGAAAACTAGGGCTGTCCTTTTGTGCACGTGTGTGGTTACAACGTGACCAGTAGAGACCTCACCTGGTCACCAAGCCACTGCATGCATAAGGCTCCAAGTTTCTCATCAAAAAACTCCACACCCAATTGACTGGCAAGGAGTGGAATATACTCAATAATTGCAAGCCGAACGCGCCAATGCCTGTCTTCTGCCAGCTCAACAATTGCAGGCAAAAGCGACTGGGATAGCAAATCGATTCCAATCACCTGCAAGCCAGAATAGTTATCATCTATTGAACTCTTTCTACAACCTTAACAGCACGGGTAGTTTTATAAAGAAAAAAAAATAACGCACTGCAACCTTCTTCCTGTAAGAGTTTACTTGTGCCTCACTTCAAATATAAAAGCTAACTCAATAACTTGATGATACGTGGTGTGTGACCTTCTAAGACACAGACTTTGTGCAATTACATAGCTATGGAGTGAACCAGGGAAAAACAACTGTATCTGCAACATGCGTGTATATACAGTGAACAACTATCTCCAACAAGTTGGTCTAGCAGTAAGCTTTAGTCCAAAGGTCATGAGTTCAAATCCTGCTATAGGCAAAGGACATTGTCTGGTGAGAACTCATATTCTAACCCATGGGTGTGGCTAGCCACAGTTACACCATGGCTTGTTCAAGAGTAGCTACCTAGCAAGGAAGGGAAGACTCCTTCCTTGCCTGCAAAAAGATGGTTGCTAATTTCTTGTGGCAAAAACAAAACCATAGGAAACATGGACAGGACCAAGTGCAAGTATATACTTGCTCTAGTTATAAGTGCTTGGGCTTATTCCATTTGTCCTTCTCCAACACACGTGATTGGGGTACTATTTGAGTTCCTTTAGAAGCTTTGTATGGTCAATGGTTTCTTCTCTTTGGGAAGTGCTGGGTTGGGGAGATCATCATCTTGGGTGATTTTGACCCAATGAATGTCCCTTGTCCATTTTCTCTCAGGTAAAATGGGAAGTAAGAAAAAGGCAATAAAAAGCTGATGGGAACTCGGGCACTATAAAAGCCATTTCCTTCACACACAAAAAACAATGAGCAGCATGCTCTTTTTTTTATACCCCAATGAATCTACCTGATTAACTTGGTCAAGCTTGCTTATTATATTCAACCGCACGTCTGGAAATTCATCCTTCAAAAGTGCAAGGAAGATGGGAAGTAATTGTTCAATGGTTGCTTCCTGTACAAAAGAGTAGACATGAACAAGTTGCTAAAAAAAGGACCTCACTAAATGGGCACGGAAGAATTTAAAAATTAGAGCTGAGGCCAGATAAAGCCATACCTTTCCTAGAATTGGGGCCATGCCCATTATGACTGATGCAAGTGCGGCACGTACATGTTGTGATGAGTCAGATGATAAATCCTGCCATGTACAGTGTGTAAGGCCATAATGTGGCTTTTAAAAAAGTAAACTGAACAACATTTAGAAACGCTATCTCAGAAGAGCTTTCACCTTGACGCAGGGCAGTATGGACTGAATAGCAAGTGGAAGGCTCACAATCTTGCAAAACTTGGTCACCTTTCCAGCGGCAGCGATTCTTACTTCAGCCTCATTGTCACGCAATAAACGTACATATGCTGGTACTAGGTCCACTCTATAAGCAAGTAATGAAAACCAAAATTTTCAGGTCAGAAATTAGAAAAGTCTTGCTAAGAATGCTCCAGCCCGGCACTCATCACAAATTTATGCTTACTTATGGTTATGCAAACTGCAATCATACCTTGTTGGCTCTGGACCTACTGCTTCACAAAGGTCATACAGCTGGTTGGCAACCATGTATCGTACTCGCCATGACTTGTCCTAGCAGAGATATTATCAAACATAGAATGAAACCCATATAAACAATAGATACAAACCCTTGTTCTAACCTTGATGAATTTAAAAAAACCTTTACATATGACTGGGCATTAAAAAAACTTGACCAAAGTGTATTTGTGGGGAAACATGCATAATGTATGCTTTGCAAATGAATCACGAATGCAGTTACCCATGTACTTCTGAGTACACGTGCATAACATGTGACATAAGTGTATTTATGTATGTGCAGGTGTGTGCCCCAAACACACATACATTTCTGCATGAGCATGTTTATGTACTGTCCATATGCTTAGCGAATTCAAAAACCTCGCCACAGTTGCTCAGTTCATGGGGATTCATATGCATTACATGCATGTTTAGGGACATCATCAAAGATAAAAGCATGGAAGCTGAAACAGACCTGTGAGAAGTTTATGATAACTGGTAAAATGTTTGCAACACAATCTTGTGGTTCCAAGAGCTTGCCTAATGCTGCACATCCCTCAACTGCAAGAATCCTGACAGAATCCTGGACTGCAGGCATTGCATTTAATAAGATTTACGACATTCAGCAAAAAGATAGCACACCAGGTTCAAAACTGGGTGGCTAGGTCCAAACAGATTCAGAAATTCAAGTTTCCATAACCTCTAAAGTGGCATGCTTGCAAAAAAGTACCATCTTGAGTTAAGTCTCTAAAAAAGGACATGATCTCTGTTTTGAGATGAATAGGCTCCACAGTTGCAGCAAATTTGCCCAAATTTGAGGCAGCAGACCTTCTGACCATTGGCATATCATCATGGCAAAGTTGGTTGTAAACTGCTCGTAACTCTGCACGAAGCAATTCAGGAGCACTTGGGTATGCAATGTGAAAGAGACCACAAGCAGATACCCGTGCAGTAAACCATTCCCCAGCTCCAAGTCTCTGCACAAACCAGGAAAGCAACCATTTCTAAGAATGTGGCAAACGGTTAAAAGCCTCCAGCAGATCAACAATAGACTGTCTCTTGTCTTTGTGTTATTATCATGTCATTTACCTTCAATATATGCCAAATAAGTCCAATAATATAAATCAAAAACTTCATTAAATTGATAAAAATAGGAGTTTACCTTCACAAGTGGAATAAACCAATCCACCAAATCACCCTCTTTCATTTGAGCGCCAATTCTGCACAAAGAATCCACAGCCTTGTCCCTCACAACTGTTTCTTCCACCGTACAAAGTGTTTCAAGTGGAGGTAGCAAGACATGAGCATACTCAACCCCCCCAACATAAGGAATAAATGCCCCTAGCTCTTCTGCCATTGCTAGTAGAACTTCATCATCATCATCATTGTTCTCACTCAAAAATGGAATCAGCTCTTTTCGGGTCCGTTCCTCTCCAAGGGCACGGGCAATAGTAGATAGGCGTCGAATAGAGTTGAGCCGCAACTGAATGTCATCATTCTTTAGTTCGTCAATAAGAATCGCTATGGGATACAAAGGTTCATCAACCATGGCCATGACTCCCTGTACTCCACCTGATTAGAACATCAAATCCAATCAAAAATGGACTCACTAAGAATAGAAGCCCAAAACAGGCACTTCTTGTCAAGAAAGAACAACTACTTACTCAAAAAAGCCAACCTTTTTTCTTCACGTCTCGTAATAAAAAAGAGCAAGAAGTCAAATTTATGCGGCAATCTGCAGAAAGTCAAAATACGATAAAAGTATTCAGGCAGAAAGTTGAACTTGGTGACATACTCTAGGTTGTTTTTAAAATAAATGCCCAAGTATAATGGTTCCTTATGTTTGAGAACTCTCTGTCACTGGGGCAGTGATACATGACATGGTAATTCAGCAAGCAGTGACTATTGCACACTCACAATAAAAGGGTTCTTTACTGAAACTAGTTTTCCAACAAGGGCAAGGTGCCAAAGACAATTAAATCCAAGGTAGCTTCTTAGCAGAGCCTCAGATTTGAACTCAAATTTAAGTTGAAATCCAACGCCTCAAACAATGATGCCGATACTTTGATGTCATGATCGTCCAAGGGGCAAGACATTGCATGCCAAACTCGGTACGTACCAGTCAAACCAGGCTCATACCTCAAGGCTAAACTTTGCATCTAAATACCAACGTCAGCTAAAAGAGTTGCAGCAAGAGGACTGAAAAGGACCTGCAAGGTGTAAATGCATGGTACCAAGGACAAATGAATTTGAGCAGAGTCTCAAGATTTGTGGTCAAATTAAAGCTGAAATCCGACAAGTTAAACAATGATAGCCAATATTTTGATATCATATTTGGCGAAAGAGGTAAGACATTGCATGCCACACTCACTACAAGCCAGCCAACCACCAACAAGAGTATGCATTCAGCAGTACTAAAAAGGATCGGAACTTTGAAATTGTGTGTTGCCTTGTCTGTTAGTTCAGGTGTGAGTGAATTGATGAGAGACCTATCTCAACACCCTGAGATACAAATAAACTTCAAAAATTCACGTGGACTTCATGATGTTTTTTCTCTAGAACATGAAGAAACTCAGCTCGTGCAGAAAAATAGATGGACTTGCGCAAATTTAGTAGATACCAACTAGCAGGGGAACTTTGGCAACCCACACTGAGTAATTTGGGGATTTTGTGACCCACTTTCATAAGAAGGGCTGACAAATCTTATTAGCCAATAAATTATTGGTAAAGGCCAACTGGTTAATCACAGCATAGAAGATAAATCTCCAGATCAAGGTACTGATCAGTAATATGTGGTGAGCTTTACGAAAACCTTTCAATAATATGAAGCTTATGTCAAGTGCATTAGAAAAAAGTAAGAAGTGACTAGATCCATAGCTAGCCCGAGACAGGTTTGAAAGACTAGCAACTAACCTACACAAGGTATTCGTAATGCTGGCAACAGCCAGGAAGAAGATGTTGATTGGTGTTAACTTTGACGAAACAGAAATGGAATACAAGTGCTGCGCAATAAGGCTATTGATAGTAGCCTTTAACAGTGAGCATATAAACTCTAAAGTCTGGGCAACTCTAATCCAAAAAGATCGTTAGGCCCAGTATAAAAATTTGAGGCAGCATCCATCAGGAGGAATTGATAGTGGTAGGGCAATGGCTCTCAAGTCTAGTCATGAATACTCCTTGGTTAGATCCCCACAGTTTATCCTGCTAACCAAGTAAGGTGATCTCAGTACTCTCTTTAAGCACGCAAACAATGGCTCTAAGCCAATGTGGAGACAGTGGAAGGAATAAAATAACCAATGTCAGGAATCTGCTGCTGAGTAGCTTGACTTCCTGTCTAGGAGCAGTCCTTGAGGTCGATAAATAAAATGCATTTCTGGCAATGGCTTCACTTGAAATTATGTCACAATGGGCATGCACATCACTCGTGCCTGGCGAAGGACAACAGATCCCATGGCGTTCATTGATCAGGATCTAGAGAGAAGAACTCATGCATGGCCACCAGGCCCTCAGCGAGCCGAAAGTTGTACCTAGAGCCCAGTGCCTTTAAGAGGGTACCCATCCCTTCAACGCACTTCACAATATTTCTCTTAGGAGAAAAACCCTTTGCTGAGTACCCTGGAGCTGTCTTCCACATCATGTCACTTGAGCTCAGAATTGGCAGTGGGAAACATGATAGTTAACTTAGCCGATGCATGTGGAGGTCTCGGTCCCGATTACATCGCAACGCAAATAACAGAGACATGATGCAGCATGTAGACAGATGGGTGACCTGTAGGTCCATCAAACACAACGGCTTTGCGCTCAAAACTGTGTGAGTTGTGTCGATGTGGCCCTAGCAGATGCTGGAAAGGAAAAAATTAAACAAGACAGTACAAGGCAGGAAACACAAACCATCAAAAAATGCGAGAAAAGGGAGGAGGGCGGAGAGAAGGGATCCGGAATCGGCAGGCACAGAGATTTGCATACCTGCTGCGGACGAGTCCTCCTTCCGCGCTATGCTGAGGACAAACGATGAACGGGGGGCAAAGGTTTAGCAGATGCGATTTTTAAAGCACCACCAGTTTGGAGAGCCTTTACCAAACTCACACAGGCCGGTTACACACTGTGCCGGGGCAGCCATCATCCCGGCCTGCCCGTGACCGTAGTTACTTTGAACATGTGTGTGAACATGTAAGTCAATCAACGTGGTTTTCAAGGTGGTTAAGCCTCGTTCACATGGAAAGGTGCTTTCGTGCGCTTGAGGTTTCCTGCGTTAATGTTCTGATAAGGCGAAAGTAGACTATGAATCAACTAGGTGGCTTGTTCACGATTGCTCATTTGGCCTACCACTTGTTCTCCCTCCAAGAAATGCTCATCCTTTTTGGAGATGTCCGGACTCTACGGCCCGGAAGCCCTTTTGCAGCCCAAACTTCCTTGTGCTTAAGGAACTTCTCTTTCTCCTCGAGTGGCTAGGTAGCATTAGGTTAGATGCACCTTCTCTTGCTTCATCTAAGCAAGAAGAGCTCTCTCTATCCACCCCAATGATGAAGAGATTTTTGGTGTGACAACGAGAAGACAACGTCAGCTTAGAGCTAGTGCATCAACGAACACAAATTGCAATCTTTGCAACTCTTTTACAAGTTTCCAAAGACACATTTTTGGCAAGGTAAGTGCTTAAATCAATTAAAGATATTCAGTGCCGTGCAAGGGATAAGTCTTGGGGCTTAGTTCGATTTCCTTTGTCCATTCTTAGCCATTAGGAATACCCAAATATGCTTGGTGTTTATTAGAGGATTACACCTTAAAAGACATAAATCTTGGGCTTAGTTCCATTTCTTTTGTCCATTCTTAGCTTAGCCATTAGGAATACCCAAATATGCTTGGTGTTTTTATTAGAGGATCACACCTTAAAAGAGATAAGGTTTCTAGAGTCCCACGATGTGTTTCAAAGCGATTTCTTGTGTGTTTTTATTGAGTAGTGTGTTTACTTTTTTTTCTCTTTATTTTGGAGTGAAAAGGAAAAACTACTTTTTTAAGTTGTTGCAAAAGAAGTCAAAAA
This sequence comes from Cibotium barometz, assembly GCF_041138505.1. Lineage (NCBI taxonomy): Eukaryota > Viridiplantae > Streptophyta > Polypodiopsida > Cyatheales > Cibotiaceae > Cibotium > Cibotium barometz. The sequence continues at coordinate 17,645,067 of NC_141081.1, forward strand.
ATAAGATGCATAAGCTACCTCAAAATCTCGACCCAAAGTGCAAGCCATGGCTAAGGAAGCTATATAGCAAGTCGCTTTGACCTCAAAACAAGTAGCGTAAGCCTTGATCCCCAAGTAGGCAAAGACTCAAGAAGCTCCTGCAAGGTAGTTTAAGTTTTCTTACCTCTAAGAATGGGTGAAGTGCATTAGCAAGGGTGACAAAAAAGTTACCATCCCCAAATCAAATTCAAGGAAAATAATGCTTCATCTTATCCCTCTTATAGAGATAGAGGACAAATGAAATGTGCCAAAGCCAATACTAGACAAATGGAAAACTCCAATCAATTAACCTCAAATCACTAACGCCTCAAGAGAGTATCCTTTACCCTATGTTGGAGAAATCTCAAGCTGAGAAGGCACATGAGTTGGTCAAAGCATGCTAATCATAGATAAAACCTATACAAGAACAAGTATTACCATACAAACCAATGCGTGAACATGAACCCCAACTAGAACCTAACACTCGACTTGAACTAAGATAAGCAAACTTGAAGTGGAGATTCAGGAAGATATACCACATAAAATAGCTCAACCAATTAGAGCAAGCAATGCTTAATGCTGTGGTGGAAGACTCAACAGAAGACTCTAATGGATTACTATCAAGGCAAGATTTTTTTTCTTATACATGATCCTTTAAAAGAAACAACTCTTGATTGATTAAAATAACATGCACTATCATAGGTCCTAGCCCACCATAAGTGAAATGTGAGTTCCACTCAAAATATGTTGCCGAACTATTTGCCTTCTTGCCTTTAGAAGTTTGAATCCTCATAGGTTGTCTATTACAAGGAAATAGTGGATTGTGGAGAGACCTTAGGGATAGGATAGAAGGAAAGACTCAATGTGCATGTAAAAGAGCCATTGAGATTGAATCTTTCTCAAGATCTCATGAGAAAACAAAATCACATGGACTAGCCACCCTTAAACAAGTTGGACATTACTTTGACAATAAAATGAATGTAGTGTTACCCATATTTTGCACAAACAAAAACCCATTTGCACAATCTTGGATGGCGGGACCAGTGTTAGCATAATCACGAAGAATTATTAAGAGGACCTCTCATAACAAAACAAGTCTAATGGTAAAGCTCACATACGAAAAAAAGGAAAGCTAATGGGAGTCCTAAAAGATGTCAAAATAAAAAACTTTATGGAATGAGCTTTCACTACTTGTTTTATGGTGAGAAATTTCCAACAAATATGATCTTAGAGCATGTTTGTAATAAGGCCATCCATGAGAGAAGAGCAAGGTTGGTACTACTTTACTAGGATGCTAATTATATATACACAAAAAAGAGACCAAACCTTAAAAGTGAACATAAAACCTTGGAAGAGCCATCCCATGGGAGGTCATGGTATATAAAGGATTTTGAAGTCATGGTATATAAAGGAATTTGAAGTCATGGTATATAAAGGATTTTGAAGTCACATTATATAAAGGATTTTAGGACGTATTGTAGATCATCATCTATCACAAGTGACAAATGGAGAGCCTTATACAAGAGTGGAAAATAACTTACTTGATGGGTCCTTTATTCACTTTGGACTTAGTTTCAAATTGGAGTGAAGAAATTCCCTAGTACTAGCAAATGGCCTCCCTCAAGATAAACATTAATTGACACATGACTAGTCTATGCCTTATCAAAAAAGTATCCCCCTATCAATTGATAGAAAAGTGGGTAAGACGATGGAAAGACGCGTATGTGAGAATAATGCTATACAAAAGTGGTTAGGACAATGGAAGATAATGAATTTCTTATCACCCTTGAACAAGTCCATTAAAGAATCACTGAGCACTTCGTTGTAGACACTATTACATGTAAGGTACGCTTATTTGGTGGTTAATTCTCTTTGATGATGTTGATGGATTTGTGAAACAATGTTAATAAATTACCATAGTTCATGGGGGAAGATCACGAGAAGATTACAATGCCTCTTACCCAAGTAATCTCACAATAAGTGTATTGACTTCATCAATCATGCTAGTCCAATAGGTAATGGATAACAAATGTGATATGTCAAAGTCACCACTAATCACTGCAAATGTGTAGAAGCTAAAGTGACACACAAGGTTGAGGCCATATTTACAACTAACTATTTATATGAAAATATGATTACTTGTTTCAATTGTCCACTCGAGACTGTGCACAATTGAGGATCATGTCTCTTAAATGAGATTGTGAACTTCTTATTTGGAAGAACTCCTTATGCTGCATAGAATGTCCACACCAAGGTTTAGATAATCCCCACAATAGGAACCCCAAAACTTCACCACTCAAAGATATTACCCAAGGAGGGAAACCCCTAAAGCCTTGATTGAAGACAATGTGGTAAGGACAAAGAATAAGGGCCAAAGAGGTCCTCCAAAAAGAAAAGACTCCATAAGAAAGTTGGCCCAAAACCTCGCCATATACTCAATCTATAAGGCTAAATATGGGTACATAAAAGACTCCTAGAGGCACCGAGATATTACAAAAGCCAACGAATGGATTGGGGTGCTCAAGTCAGAGAAACCCACACCACAATAAAAGTTAAAAAATAAATAAAAATAAAAAGCTCAGTGGGTGTGGCTTGTAAAGCCTCACCAACTAAGAGCATATATCTCGCCATCAACATGTTGGTAGAACCACAAGAACATACATCTAAATATGGATTAGAGCCACAAAAACCTATTGGTGCCGATTGAGAAAACCAACAAAAAAGAAGGAAAAGCATAATCAAAAAAATCTTCACTAATAAAAGGTGACGATAGACAAGAACCTACTCATGAGATGCTCTTAACCTCATGGTTGCAAATAAACACATAAGAACATGCTCCCAAAAATGGAGAGGTACCATAAGAACCCATCCTGTGAGGGGCTCCAAACAAACAAAACCAAAGGAGTTACAAAAGAACCTTAGTCAAAAACTAAGGTGACACAAGAACCTCTCACCAACACCAGGAGTGACCTAGAAATGCCTCAACATTGACTCATAAGTTGGTGAACCAAAGCTCAAACAAAACCAAAGGAGTTAAGAACCTTTTGTAAAAAAGTAAGGTGACACAAGAACCTCCCGCCAACATCAAGAGTGACCTAGAAATGCCTCAACATCGACTCATAAGTTGGTGAAAGCTTCCCACATCAAAACCATCAAAGCTATCACCCTTGCCCCACAAGGATATTATTATATATTAGAAAGAGGTGCTAAGCCCTTGCTCATGAAACTTTATCTTCTCATTAGTGAAAGTACTTTGAAAGATTAAAATACGAGCTCTTGAATCATTTATCAAATCCGACCCCCAACTTATATCCTACCCCCAGCTTACACATATATTGTGATATAGAATTCAAAACCCAAGTGCACGTATACAATATATAAGAGTTCTTTAAATAACAACAAAAAGAAAAAATGCAAAAAAAGAAACCAAAAAGGTGCTACATAAAATTTGAATGAAAAGAATAAAAGAATAAAGCATGGAGCACAACAAAGAAAAAAGAAAGTGTCAAAGAAAGTAGAAGAAGGAGAAAAGCAGAAAGCATGGAGCACAACAAAGGAAAAGAAAGTGTTAAAGAAAGCATACGAAGGAGAAAAGACAAAAACGCGCACCAAAATCAAGTTGAAATAGAAATTTGAAGATTCCACTAATTGTGGTGTTTGCTCACAGTATGAATTCTCTATCTTCATGGACATAGTCTAAACTATTAGCCATGAAAGTTTACATCTATGAATTCCATACTTAGGTGAAATATATCATAGTGTGATTTTTCCAAAGTGTTCCTTTACACTAGTTCACATTGGTGAGCAGCTACACCCGATTCTCACAAATGTGAATGCGAGCACCTGATCCTCATGTTCATGATTTACCATGTTCACATTTCTGCATTCTCATATCCATGAGCACAAGATATGTTCACATGAACGTAGGAAAACTATAAACAACTGAGGTCTTTGTGCCTTTTCTCAGTGTGAGCTTCATCCACACCCTTGCAAGATTGCTCCAAGTTTGCACAATATTTACTTTCTTGCTTTTTGGGGACTTTTTGCACTTACATCTTCACATTTTGTGGTAGAGATGTGAAGCCTTTGGAAATTCGAACTGCCCCACTAAGGTATATGCGTTGAACTTTTGCTTAGAGGGAAAAGCTAGTAAGGCCATCCCAACCGGGAGATTTCCAACGGCCCAAATCACACAAACTGGCATACAATTCTATCTCCGTGAAAGCGGCTTCCAAAAGCTGAGCCTGGTGGGCCGATAAAATCGGAGCAACTTGAGATAAAAACAAGCGACGAGCCTGTCGACCTTCCTGCGTGAGAGAAGAGGCCTCAAAAATCTTGCCATAATGAGATTCCATGGCCCGTGCAAGCCCCACACGAGAGGTAGTCCAATCACCAGTCGGGAGTTTAATCCTCTTAATAGTTTGAGACTGCCTAGAAAGATGTAGATGACGAAAGAATTGTTTAGAAGTGCATCCTTTATCCGCTATAGCCTTTTGGCGAGCTCTAGTCTGCCACTTTGCCAATTTTCTCTCATCATTACGACGCAACAAAGCACGACCAGAAAGCAACTCTGTCATCTGGATTTCAGTAAGAGATGAAGTGTTAGCCAGATGCATCAAACTTTGACAAGTGCCTTTGGCCTGTTGAACTTGCTCTCTGAAATGCGATAAATAGTGTCTGCCATAATCCTGGATCACACATTGAACCCGCATAACAAAACGAAACCATGCTGTGTCCATATCAACATGCATTTGAGAGATCAATTGGCGAAATAATGTCCACAATCAGATTGCGAAAAACCTCATGCTTAAGATAAGCATTATTGACATGCAGAAGTCTCTTTCTAGGTAATGAATCATTGGCAGAACATGAACCGAATTGTATTTTCAAGCATATTGGAGCATGATCCGAGAGACACAAGGAGTAATCAATCCACATATCACATACAAAATCATCATACTGCTGCATCTGAAAGAGATACCATCGGTCCAGACGAGCACGATACATTGATCGAGCGTTATGCTGAAATGTGAATCCTGGATCATTGGCTTGCAACAACAGAGGCCACAAATCCAAGGCATTACATGTGTGCTGAAAGAGATCCCAAGCTTGTCGTTCCACATGAAGCATGTGAGAATGTCCAGTAGTATTATCCACATGATTTGGAGCATTATTAAAATTGCCACAAAGAAATGCATTAGAACGCCAACAATAAGAGGAGATGGCATGCCACAAACGAGCCCTGTCAGTAGAGGCTGTGTATGCATACACACCACCAAACTCAAAAACTTCCCCATTGATAATACATTGAATGACCATCCATCTGCCAGCTGGATCATTGAAAACCAACATGGGAAATAATTCATGGCGAACACACTCCAGAGTATCCAGCGGATCCTGCATAAGCTATCCAATATCCCGCAAAATAGGAAGTTTGTCCGGCAAAATTATGCTGATTATGCTCTTGAAGAACAATAATATCTGCTTTGCAAGTATGTACATAGTGCCAGGTTAGCCTCCATTTGTCCTGATTGCATAATCCGCGCACATTATATGAAATGCAATGTATAGAACTATGCATCTTAAATGGTATATACAGTGGGCGAGAAAACCAACAGAAAGCTTAAGAACTCGTGCCCATGGACACATCTGCATCTGTCGCGGAAGATTTGGTTCAGGACATTCACATTGCATATGACCAAATTTGCCACAGCGAAAACAGGAATTGGCAAATTTCCCCCATTTAAGCTTGAATGGTCGCTTTCCAACCACTGCGTCCCTAGAATCAACGGTAATGCCCGTAGAAGCAGGAAGATCAGTGTCCCATAGAATACAAAAACGATTTGTATTGGCATCCAACTTTGGGGGGCAAATCACTTTGCCCAATTGAGCAGCCAACAAAGGAAGAAAATGACGCCAAGTACGAGGAAAATCCACCACCTCAACCCAAACCGGGCACTTATGTCGAATAAGGCTCTGATAATCTTTCCAGGGAAGAACATGAGTTATTTGCGTATTGAAGAAGAGGGGAGACATTTCCAACAAAGCATCTCTAGCTTCCATGTCTGCTAACAAGACCTCATAGAATCCTCTCGCTCCAAAATAAACACCCCGGACTGCTTGCCGCTTAAGCAAGAAATCAACCCATTGTCCCACATCCTATGCACTAGGCATCTTGCCCGGGAAAAAGAGAATCACCGCATTCAATGCATACTGCGCAAAAATCGGATCCATGAGCTCCTGCACCGGAATACGCACTTCCGTGACTGGAGCAGGTCCTTCCCAAGCACATCTTGCTTCTTCGAAATCCTCATGCAGGCATTCCTTAATTAAAGACATGGCATCCAAATTCGAGGTGTTCATTGCTTTCCGACGCTTATAAATGGCCTGCTCAGGTGATTCCATCATGCACACCTTAAATCTGCTATAAGCCCCAGAACTGCTCTAAGCCCTACTGCTGCTGCAGACAAGAATTTGCTGCGGTACCACTACCCAAATCTGCTGTGCAAGCCCCAAATGTAGTAGAAACCCTAATGCTGCTGTGCAGACGAGGAAATACTGCTGCTGTAGAACAGGAGTCGGGCTGGCTGAGACACACACACACAAAAACACACACACACACACAGTATGTATATCGCAGACGCTGGACACACACACACACTTATACACACACACACAAACACGCTACACACCACACACACACACACACACAGAGACTCACGGCGCTGGCAGACCCGGATAAACTGTCGCACAGGCAGCCATGCTCGTACTCACACACAGCAGACACACGCGTGCGCACAGCAGAGACAGAAGTTCCACACAATTAAAACACAAACACATACACGCACACACACACACACACACACACACACACACACACACACACAAAGGAGAACCTGATTCAAATCAAGCAATGCCCTGGTATCATCCTTTGCCAATCGTTGCATTGTCCTGGTATCATCCTTTGCCAATCGCTGCATTGTCCTGCCTCGTCTGTGCAATGGTTTGCATATCACACACACACACACACACACACACACACACACACACACACAGAAGTGGCCAATGCTGGAGTCTCTCTCTCTCTCTCTCTCTCTCTCGTATTTAAAAAAAAATTAAAGAGCATTAAAAGTATAAAAAATCAAAATGGAAAGCTTTCCACTTGCAGGAATGCGCCCCTTCAATTTTTCAAAATTAAAAAACTAGAAGGAAAGTAGAGGATTTTATTTTTTAAAGAAAGGGGGTCACATACCCCCTAGCAAGTGACAAGCTTGCAACTTGCTTGCCACCTGCTAAGGAATAGACCCTCTTTTGTTTTTTACAATAGAAAGGTGAGTTTACCTCCTTGCCTTTGCCAGATAGCACCTCTCCCATGAGTTTATTGGATTAGTCTTCTATCCATATCTTGGTGCAGTAGGATCCATAATCACCATGCACTCGGTTATGTAAAATAATGTTTGTTGAATAAGCCAACTCTCTCCCATGCAGCCCTTTAGTCATACTTTTTGATGAATATTTTTTTTAAACCACCTTTATAAACTACTTAAAGAAGAACAACCATGACACTTGCAAGCGACATTTCATCCACAAGGTGGATGAGCACATGCATTTGTTGTATGTCACAGAAGCCTCTAGGTAATTCCTTTTCCATAAGGCATAAAAGCATTATAGTATCTTCTTTCATGTTCACAAATTTTAGGATTAATCTCTTTGGTAATGACAAACTTGCAATAATTGACAATATTATAAATACTTCAAGTAGTAGTATGTATGTTAAAAAAACATGATGTGAAGGAATATTTCTTACTAAGCAATTGCTCCTAATCGATAAATAATATTGCATATCCCAGGAGTCAAGCAGCCTTTTGAATAACCAATGATAGTACATGCTGAAAAATACAATATTAAGAGAGACTTATATTTAGACTAGCACATATAGAAAAATGAGAAATGTAGGTTTAAGTTAGTGCTCAAGCTGCAAGAAGTTATGCTAATCATGGGACTTTGTTCCTAGGACAACTTGTCGTTATTTGAGGTAAAAAGGTTTTGAAATGAAGCTTCATATGTAGGTGTTCGAAATCACTTGATTCTTTCCAAGACTATTGCATGCTCTCAATGATAAATACTACTACTTGAAGTATTTATAATTGACAATATTATAAATACTTTAAGTAGTAGTATGTATGTTAAAAAAATATGATGTGAAGGAATATTTCTTACTAAGCAATTGCACCTAATCGATAAATAATATTGCATATCCCAGGAGTCAATCAGCTTTTGAATAACTAATGATAGTATATGCTGCAAAATACAATATTAAGTGAGACTTATATTTAGACTAGCACATATAGAAAAATGAGAAATGTAGGTTTAAGTTAGTGCTCAAGTTGCAAGAAGTTATGCTAATCATGGGACTTTGTTCCTAGGACAACTTGTTGTTATTTGAGATAAAAAGGTTTTGAAATGAGGCTTCATATGTAGGTGTTCGAAATCACTTGATTCTTTCCAAGATTGTTGCATGCTCTCAATTTAATAGAACCCATGGAGGAGCACGATAAGAGTTGTCTTGAGGCCACATATGAGGTTTACTTTCAAACTTGATAAGATCATTTTTGAATGCAAATAGGTCCTTCTTGCCTTTGAGATGCCTCTAGAGGGACTTTGCAACATTCTTAAAAATATAGGTGAATAATTTTTAAATTATTCCAATAGTATAGTTGAAAAAGATCCACTTTTTGCGCTTCATTCCGATGGGTTCCTCTCTTGGATTCTTCTGTCTACAAATTTCATGCAAACCATGCTAAATTCCACTCGTGTGGAGTTATCTTGCGAGGTAGTGTTGATGCAACTCTAATGCGAGAAAAAAACCATAACATTTTAATCTAGATGAAGAGTAAGCAAGTACACAAAGTCATCATGTCAACACAAAATCCTCTACCAAACTCGTGTTGAGTACCCATTTGATAAACAAGACCCATGCAATCCACACAATAGCATATCCTTCTCCATCGAAATCTCCCCACACTGATCTTATCAAAGTCAGACGAAGACGATCCTCATGGTGCTAAAGATAAAGGTTTGTCTAGAGGTGATATAGGATATAATGGCACTCATCCCATAGGAACTAGATCAAATGGAGAGGTGTGCATAGATGCATCATAGTCACTATCAACTTACACATATTCAAAGAAAATACCACTTATAACAATTTATTTATATGCATATTTCTCTCACATAAACACAAATTAACATCACATGATTAAGAGTTCTCTAATTGCACCATATTACATCTAAATTGAATGGCCTTATGAAAGTGACACATATGAGACCTCTAGAAGATGATTGATTCTTCCTTATGTATAGAGCTTAAAGAGAGCTCTATACATAAGGTAAGAGTCCTTGTGCATATAGAGCTTAAAGAGAGCTCTATACATAAGGTAAGAGTCCTTATGCATAGAGCTCAATACCACCTGGGCCGATAGGCCCGGGTAATCTTTTGAAATTTCATCGTGATGGGGATAGATCATTGCAATTATTGATCTTCAACGAGGAATTCCTAGTAAGCGCGAGTCATCACCTCACGTTGACTACGTCCCTGCCCTTTGTACACACCGCCCGTCGCTCCTACCGATTGAATGGTCCGGTGAAGTTTTCGGATCGCCGGCGATGTTGTGAGAAGTTCATTAAGCCTTATCATTTAGAGGAAGGAGAAGTCGTAACAAGGTTTCCGTAGGTGAACCTACGGAAGGATCATTGACACACATCCGCGGTGTCATGACGCCCCCGTAGCCCCCCCGCTCGGTGTCGTGACGCCCTGGAGCCCCCCTCGGTGCCGTGATGCCCTCGCAGTCCCCGCAGCCCCCCCGGTGCCGTGCCGTGACGCCCCGCAGCCCCTCGCGTAGTGCCGTGATGCCCCCGCAGCCCCCCGCACGCGTGCACTGCCGTGACGCCCCCGCCGCCCCCCCGGTGTCGTGCCGTGATGCCCCCGCAGCCGCCACACCATGTGCTTATCTTTCTCATTACTCCACAATCGTGGTATTGTGGGATCCACTCGAGAGAGATACTTTGAAATGTGGACACATGCTTCTTGCACTAACCAACCCTCTACCATGCTTCCTTCTGGCCTAGATCTTTACCTAACAAAATCCTTTAAGGTCTTCATCATGAAATGCTCAAGGAAGAACATCCACCGAGCATGCACAACATCACACACCGACACTTTATCTATCAAGTGTACCATAAGATGTAATTGAGTACTAGAGCGAGGATAGTTCTTGGAAGGTTCTCCTCTATCATGCACATTGCCTCCACATTGCCATTACTCAGGCTGCATCAATAGTGAATGGATGGATATCATCGGAACTTTATGTACCTAAGATGGAGTTGAGTCCATTTAATTAGCATGACATGTCTCACAAACTAGCACATGTTAGAATTTTAGTTTTTCATACCTCACCGCCGCCCTCATTTTGTAGAGGGCCTTGCGGGCTTTTTGATCTCCACACCCACTAATGCATATGGGAAGAATAAACTATGTAACACAAAATATTGCAATAAATGTTATGACCTTTCTTCTTTGTTTGTATGAATGTCCCCTTTATGACACCCGTAGGGATACGAAAGGAGGCATTTTGATCCTTCACTCTCTTCTCCTTATTCTTTGTCAAGATCCAAGGTGTTTTAGGTAAAATTACCTTCTCGTTCTCTTGAACTATTAGTGAGTGTTGGAGAGGCGTTCAATCAATCTCAAGTCCTCCCAAACCGCTAAAGAATCTCTCTTGCCAACAATTATGTGGTCCTAAATATTCAATGCTTTATTTTTTATGATGTGCATCGGATCTAGAAGATGATTGATTATTAGCTTTGTTCAATATGGGAGACAAAAGAAGATTGAGTACCTTGTCATTCCCTGATGGTGGTGTTTGGGATGATCCTCTCCACAATACTTCCTCTCCACAATACTTCCCAATCTTCTACTCTTAGAGGATGTGGGGGAATTAATTTTGTAGATGGAACAAAATTCTCATGATCAAATGAAAAAAATTAGTGATGGACTTTGATCCTCTCCACAATACTTCCCAATCTTCTACTCTTAGAGGATGTGGGGGAATTAATTTTGTAGATGGAACAAAATTCTCATGATCAAATGAAAAAAATTAGTGATGGACTTTATACACGACCTTCTTGAGGTGCATAGGCCATAGTGTAACAAGCGACGGTCCACAAATAGAACAAGCATTGTGAGCGGATGTTGTGAGTCCTAATTATAGAGAACATACTAGAGCACTCTCCATATCCTGGAAAGTCATGCATTATCCACATTAAAATTGCCTTCACCTCTCTACTATGTTATGTAAGCGGTCGGGACACATCATGCACTTGGATGCCACACCATAGTGTCTCAAGATCCTCAATCAAAGGTTCAAGGTACACATCCATGTTCTTAATCTTGTGCTTGCCAGGCATGAGAAGAGCTAGAATCACATGACCCTTCTTTATTGACTTCCAAGGAGGGAGATTGCAATTCACTACTACCACTGGCCATGTGGTCCACGATGTCAATTTGAGACCAAATGGATTGAATCCATCCATGCCCAATCCAAGGCATAAGTGATGTGGTTCATCCTTGAATTTCTACCACTCCTCTTCTGTGTGTTGCCATGTCGGTGAATTTACAGGGACCCTCATCATGCCATCGGTGGAACGATTGTGTGCATGCCATGTCATGAGTTTGGTAGTAGACTTGCATCGGAACATGTGTTGAATGTGGAGTATGATAGGAAAATGCATCAACACCTTTTGAGGAATCATCGTACCTTGGAAATCACTTCGGTAAAGTGAGACTCTCCACATTTTGGACATTGAGTTGCATCTTTATGAGCACCTCGAAATAGCACACAATCATGACACATGCCTATATATGTTCATAATCCATGCCAAGTGCCGTCGATACTCTCCTAGCATGTGGCCTTGTGCTTGGCAAGGAAGCATCTTCTTCATGAGCCTACAAAGGGTTTGAGAGAATTTTAAATATTATTTATAAAAGATATGGTATGTAACACTAGCATTTCTCTAACCATACGTGGTTTTTGAGTTCAGTAACTCCAAGGTTGCATGAAGGGTATGCACACCCCTCGTAGAGTGGATTGCAAGCGGCTTGTCGTAATTGAGGCTTCGGGCTCCTCCTCTCCTTCTTTCTCAAAGAAGTCATTCATCATCTCGTCCATGCCCAAATCTTCATTGAGTTTATGTCACATTGATGGAGGCATTTCTTCCTCATGTTGAGCATGTGGGCTCACCCCAATTGAATCATGGAGATCTCTAATAAAGCCTTTACATAGTCGTCCACTAAACATGGAGTAATGAGGCATAGACTCCCTCATTCTATGATGTGCCTCCTTATTAACCCATTCCTAGGGTTAACACAAGCTATTACCATTATCTTACATCAAGGAGTCAAGGTAGATACACCAAAAGGTCATACATTCAGATATGAAGCAATGGTGTCCAAATCTACAACTTGGATGGGCGCCTGTAATGGTCCTATGGAATACTTATAGCGATTTCTACTTCAAGAGCATGTGGTAGCAAGTTAGGATAAAGTCCCAAGTGATGTACTTCATGAATATATTATGAGAGTAGTCATTGTAATAGCATTAGGCCTCTTATAAGCCTAAAGTGCCCGGCTTGTCACAATTTAAGTGAGTGTGAACACTTATGGCCATGTATATAAGTGAATATCTCTCATAATACAAAGAACTCTCCCATTGTGCAATAGAGTCTTGCACTTACTAACTCTCTTGATAATATCTCCCGAATCCATGCTAGTGAGTGTGTGTGAGTGAAGTGAGGTGAGAGGACAGACGAGTACACGTAGTGCAACGCGGCAGTGTGACAACGCTCGCAAGAGGCATAGTGGAATTACTTCTTAAGGAGTTGTAGAGCTTGGAGACCTCAAGGGTTACGAGCTTGGCCATTGGAAAGATTCACGACGACAGTTGATGTTCACTGGGGGTAATCTCTTGTTGGATGTGTTTCAAGGGGGGTTTGGGTGAGCCATAACATTTTTTAGGGTCGCTACTGGGGCTTTTTCCATCGTTTTTCTCTAATCTACGCATTATCCATTGCCCATTATCTTGATTAATGGTTTTCCATGAAAAAGATGTGGTTTTGATGGAGATTTGTGTGTGATTTTGTGAGAAATAGCTCTCTTTTTTATTTTATAAAGAATGCTTTTTTACCTAATTCTTAGCTTAAATCGTTGTTTTTGTTGTTGTTGATATAGTTTTTAATGTTTCTAGGACTTGCACATAGAGTGTATTAGGCTTGGTTTGCTTTCATTACACCAAAAAATGCAATAGGATGAAATTTTTTGTGATTTTTTGCTCTCTTTAAACATAGAGCTAGAATCATTAATTTTTGTTTGATTTGTGTGCTTTTTGTTTGATTTGTATGCATTAGAGTGTTAGCAAGTATTAGAAGTACCTTGATCATTTGAAAAATTTCACAAAAACTCTTGAAAACCGTTGAAATCGACTAAACTTTTTTAATGACTGGTTTTTATCATTAAGGGTAATTAATCCAGTTCAAGAGGCAAAAAACTTGAAAATGTGTTTTTTCAGGGTTAAATTTGATAATGTAAGAGGTCAAAATTAGTGTTTTGAGAGCATCTAGATACATCAAAACACCTAATTACATTAATTGGAGAAATTTTCCTTTTTTGCTTAATTTTGCATAAAGAGAAGAGACTAAAATCAAGAGTTTAATTAATCTCTAATTATAGACTAATTTACACATTAGTTGATGCACATAGATTAGCAATTTCATGCTCTATCTAATGATGTGCTCAATCGTGTGAATTAATTAGTGATTAGTGTGGTTAATTAGAGCTCTTAGTTCAAAAGGAAAAAAAGATTAGTAAAAGGATTAATCTTTGATTAATTCTTAAGTACTTTTTTCTATAACTTATTAAGGTTAATGAGCATTGAATGAAAAGATGCCAATGAGTTGTCAAGTTGTCCATTTTGGGAGTCATTTATGAAGGGTGTAAGGGGGTGTCATAAAAGTGTTGACTTTTTTATTCCCACTTACCTTTTTGGAAAAATGCCCATATCTCCCCAATTTTAAATTTTAAATAGATTTCCCTCCACACAAGGAAACTCGAATTTCCCACTAGACTCCAAAATTTATTTTTTTCGTGAACTAGCCCGCCCAGAAAAAAAATCGTAAAACCCCAGTTCACGTCATGAACCATACCCATTTCACGTCGTGAAAAAGGTCTAGATTATGTCATGAATTAGGCCCACAATAAAATAAAAAATAAAAAATAAATTTAATTTTTAATGTGAGATCTAGTTCACATTCGTGAAACCTTGCTATTTCACGTCCGTGAAAGGGATTCGTGGGCAAAAAAAAAGAGAGTATGGAAAACAATCTTGTTTGGAGGCTCATATCTCCTAAACCGAGGCTATGCTCTCTAATGCTTATTGGAAAGCCCGCATCGAGCTCTTCAAAATTGGTGTTGAGCATCTAAGGGCAAAATCCATTGTTTTAGCCTCTGACTAGCAGTCTCAAAACTGGACTTGGAAATTGAGGAAAAAGAACGGGCCTTAAAGCACTAAAAATCACCCAAAACAGCCCGAAAAAGACCGGGTACCATATTCAGGCTACTTGAGTATCTAAAAACGAAAAAATCAGAGAGACAAACTTGTAGTACTCTAAAAATACTACAACTCTCTCACAGAGTTTTTCCGAATTCCTTTTGGAACACATTAAAAAATGGGCTGCGGAGAAACAGAAAAAATCTTTTCGATTTTTTTTTCCATCTCGAGACAGTGATAGAAAATAGGTTTTGAGACTTCCTCTTCAATCTAGGATGATATTGGCATGCACTTTTTTTTGAAAAAGTTCATCCTAAGGGCATTCACATACGTTTTTGAGACCTTAGCTTCCATCTGGGAGACCAGTGGAACGCACTTTTTTCGAAAAAATATCTCTAGGAGGTCGTTCACGTGCACTTAGTGCCTATGTAAATCAAGGCAAATGGACACTTGTTTAACCCAGAGAAGGGTGCGCCAAGCCTCCTGAGGCTGTAAACGGGCTGTAAGAAAACCTAAAAAGTAAAAAAAAAATGCCACACGTGTGCTTGCTCATTAAGGAGCAATTCGCAACGTTAAGATATGGCAACGCTAGAGGGATTACATGGGCCCACACCTCGAGTGAACCCAATGGCCGAAATCTTTGTGCCATTGAGATCCATGCCCCAAATAAACCTCCTAATACCATTTGCCATGCCAACAACAAGCGTGTTACTGGGTTTTACACCCCCTATCACATCAATCCCTCTGGGACTTGGTTCCTTGCCTAGCACTACCACAAATCCTAGACCTTTAGAAATGCTACATACCAACCCTTTGCAACCCCTAAATGCCCAAACCTTAGACATATTAACTAATCTAGGAAGGGGGGGTTACCCAAGGACTAAATGAGGTCTTAACCACATTAGCACCCACACACGACCTCAGTGACTCATCAAACAACACAACTGTATAGATTTCCAAAATCATGGGCAAGTATGATGGAACAACCAATCCTGTTCAATTCATACAAATGTTTGAACAAAGATGCAAAGCCTTTGGAAATCCAAACTCCCCCACCAAGGTACATGCATTAAAAATCTTTGCTTAGTGGGAAAGGCTAGTCAATGGTTCATCACATTGAAGCCTATGATTAAGACAAACTTTAGGGCCTTGAAAATAACATTTATCCACGGATTTTCAAGACAAGGTGATCGATGGAGTGCTACAAGAGAACTCTATTCAATTGAGCGAAAACATAACGAAATCATTAAAGATTTTATCATTCGGATAAAAATCTTAGACTCACGATGTGAGCCATGTGAGAAACTAAACGATGCTCAATTGAAAAGACTAGTGGCTTGACCCGCCTTGATGGGCAAGAGTATTCTTATTTATCGATCACAAATGAGTGCAGTAGAGAGAGGTATTGCTCTAGAGTCCCAAGATCACAGATTCAAGCCCTCATTGTTGCGAAAGCGATGGCACGCAAGGGTGTGTTTTTTTTTCTTACTTTCTAATTCCAAACAATTGAAAAAAAAAACACTCATCTTCAAAGGGTAAGTAGGGATAAGCCTTATGTTTGAAGTCCATGATAGGCCCCATGGTCTCTAACTTTCGAACCTATATATAAACACACCATGCTTGCCATATATATACTCCTAAAGCCTTATGTTTGAAGTCCATGATGGGCCCCATGGTCTCTAACTTTCGAACCTATATATAAACACACCATGCTTGCCATATATATACTCCTAAAGAACTAATCTCATTGAATAAAGCACCAAACTTGGCGAAAATAAACAGCCAACATTTCAACCCAAAATAATGTTGACAATCTCACCACACCTGAACAAAGCTTTAAAACAATCTTCAGACAACTAGATTATCTCTCCTTGGAAGCCTATACTCCTCGCCCCTCCATATGGTAAAAAAACATTAAAGGAAAAAACATTAGCTAGTGCAAGATAAACTTTTTGTGGTGGAAAAAAAGAAGGAAAACAACAAAACCTTGCAGAACTCATTTGGTGGATCAATATTTGAGGAGAATGGGGTTTAAACAGGCTTTTAGACAGCAAACCGAAAAATTATGTATTGTCTAGTGCCTATGACTCAAAAATCTAACCTATCAGGCTTTTCATAGTCCACAAACATTACATGTACATGAAGTGGATCCGCAATCTTTTGTAATCTCAGATTGTAAATTCCAAGGAGCCCAAAGCTCTCGTTGTTTGTAAGGGTCTCGACCATACAAACCCAATAATAATTTGGGTTCTAAAAAATAAAGATATTCCTTGTTGCAAAAAGAATGTATCAATAGCAATATAAATTCATCAAACAAAACACAAAATCTATATAAAAAACGGGTTTCTATATATATCGTAAAACACCGGTGCTCTCTAACAGTTTGATAATTAGAGATGATGTTGCTTGTCCTTCCCAAAATGGAGGGTCTACAATTTAGCCATGAATATTACATAGATTATGGAAAACAAAAATACCTGAACTATAGCAATCTCAAAAATAATTATCTTCAATATCTTGGCCATCACCATAAACAAATGAAAATGATCTCCTTGCCACCTCCATCCTAAGAAATATACCCCTGATATCAAATATAACACTCACAACACTAAAAATTAACATAACACTTTAGGATCTCCCTCTCTCCCTCTCTCCCTCTCTCTCTCTCTCTCTCTCTCTCCCTCTCTCTCTCTCTCTCTCTCTATATATATATATATATATATATATATATGTTTAGTATTTTGTGCCAAGCAATAAAAATAAATAAAATCAAGTCAAAAGTAAACGTTTGCTTATCCAACTGTCTAAAAATAACAAATAGGAACTCACCAACACCCGTCCGCCATCTCAACAACTAGAACCACCGCTTGAGCAATGATGGGGCACTCTCTTTTGTGGATCTACATGGTATCTTTAGCCAAATGCATGTAGATTTATACACATGTAGATTTATACATGGTATCTTTAGCCAAATGCATGTAGATTTATACACATGAATTTAATAATACCAAAGAGAGAAGCATCAATGTGAAAGATTACATAGAAAGACAACATAGATTACACATGTTACATCATTGAAAATATTTTTTTCATTGATACAGATATATCTATGATTGTAGTCTCCAGCGTTTGTAAGCTGCTATATCAATAGCTTGTTCTCTACCTTTTGGGCATAGATTAAACTTACATCTTGATTTATGCCATTTGGAAAACCTCCTTGTAGACAACATTGGTTGTGAAGACTTCGCTTGAACCTTCTATGCTGCTTTCCTGTTCCATATGATGATTTACACACACTTTCACTGCATCATATGATCTAACACGTGACATAGCAATGTACAATTGTCCATGTGTGAATACTTGGGTGGCCAAGTAAAGTCCCAATACACTCAATATTTGTCCTTGGGTCAATTTTCCATGTGTGAATACTTGGGTGGCCAAGTAAAGTCCCAATACACTCAATATTTGTCCTTGTTGGGACTTATTTATTGACATACCAAAGGCTAACCTTACATAAAATTGTCTCCTTCTCATGTCAAAAGGCAATTGCAGCATAGTAGGTATGAATGTTATCCTGGGAATAAAGACCCTGTCCCAATGTTGGTACCTATAATGATTTATGCTTCTATCACCTTTGAGTGAAATTTCTTACATATCAATCTGGTATCATTACAAAGTCCCTGCCAAGGATCTAAATTGCGGAGCAGCATGATAGGAGCGTTAATCTGTAGAATCAAGCGATGAGCAGGGTAACCACCACCCAAGTTCAAACTATTTAAGTACTCAATTGGGTACAATATTATGTCATTCTCGGAAGAAGCAACCGAATCAACACTGAGGTATTCTCTTTCAATATCAGGCAATGCACTCAAGGCTAGTTCATTAACCTCATCAACCTCTAGATTTCGTGGTGTAAGTATAGCACGGTCTTTAAAGAAGCATCCATATTCCTCTACCCTCTGAAGATCTTTGTATACCCATTCTTCCAATCTTAAAATGGAGTTCCCATGGATGTGGTGGTATTACCACTCTACCTTCATTGTTTGGATGGCCTATAGAGCCATCTCCAATTTGTAATGTCCATTTGACAAATTCTTGTTCCGTACAATCATAAGAACTATGTCTAACCCGCATGTTTTGGGCGAGCTTTATGACTTTCACATATCTCCAAATATATGACTGGCATAACGTTGCATCAACAATGTCCTCACGCAATTCCTTTGGCACAACCGGTAAGATTTGCCTAAAGTTACCACCAAAAAGCACAACTTTCCCACCAAACACTGAATCACTCTGCATAATGTCTTTCAATGTCCTGTCCAGTGCTTCATATGCGTACGATGCATCATTGGAGCCTCATCCCAAATAATTAACCTTGCATCTCTGCTAATGGGCTACTAGCTTTAATTCCACATGTGCTAAAAGCATTGAGCACCAATGGAATTTTAAAATGTAAGTGCACTGTACAACCATTTGAAAGCAACAATGCAGCTATTCCAGATAATGCACATGCCAATGCAACTTGATTCTCTCCACGTAATCGTGACATCAAGGCATTATAAAGATAGGTTTTGCCTGATCCACCTGGTCCATTAAGGAAAAAAACACCACCCTGGTTCAAAGAAACAAACCTCAAGGATAGTGTCAAACTGGCCACAACTCCATGACATGCATGCATGATGCTGTCACCGGTGGTCATCGGGGAATGACTAGCACCTTGAAGAAACCTGAGCAGCATAAGCTGGCCTAAGATGAGGTGAGATGTCTTTGATTATGTGTCCAAGTGTGAGATTTGCCAAAAAGTTAAGGGTTCTATGGAAAACAAGAGGGCTTACTTCAGCTCTTGCCTATTCCACAAGGAGCTTGTCAAGATATCTCGATGGACTTTGTCACTCCCTCCCAGTGCAGGTAGTTGTAAACTCTTAGTGTTCGTTTTAGTAAGTTTGTTTTGCTTATACTCTACAAGGCCAATTTACCTGTTGTAGATGTGGCTAGGCTTTTCATTAAGTGTTGGTATCTGATATGTGGTTGGCCTTGGATGCTAAATTTACTTCGCATTTTTGGCGTGCCTTGTTTGACTCATTTGGTACTAAGCGTCAATTTTTGAGTGCTTTTCATTTACTGATTGATGGACAGATAAAGATCTACAATCAATTGGCTTTTGATGTGCTCAAATGTTATGTGAATGACAATAAATGGAAGTGGGAGCAGTTTTTGCCTTGCTCTTGATTGACAACTATTTAGACTCCTTTCCATGGAAACGAAAAAATCAGCTTGCTGAACAGAATCAAACATCATCTCTTCCATTAGCAAACCATTGTTGACACACTGGCGACACTTGATCTATTGGGAACAAGCAACCCTTCAAAATCATGCAACTGCTTTCCATACTATTGTAAGAGGTCTTACATTTGCAACAGAGCTTGATTCTTTGCTATAGAATGATAAACACCAACATATGTACACCCTCTCTACTGCAAAGTATGGAAAAAATCATATGAAAGCTCGGTGGAGAATATATTCCAAAGGTGTCTAGGGAATATAGGCTCACAAAAGACCATTATAATGACAAACAATTGACGCAGCTGGAATCTTGTTTTCTGAAATGCAGCTTCTTAGAGACACATATACCACTCCTCATCGCTCTCTAGCATTCCTTTGGCTTCACATGTAGCCTTAAAACACGGATACAAATGTCCATCCATCGTTCGTAAATCCTCAAAAGATTTACAACCTTTGCACACAGTAAGTAACATGCATAAGTAATATTGCTCACCTGCACTACTCGAAGTAACATTATTCATACGTCCGATCACATTTCCCCTTTTCCTTTTAGTCCATGAGTGCAAAGCTGAATTCCACACCCACTTGCAAGGGAAATCAACATATAGCAGGCTACTTGTATCAGTATACAATTGATTAGCTTTGAAGAACCATTCAATCAAAGATGTTCTTTGGTTTCTGTCATAACTAATCACATCACACAAATCATCCTTATCATTGAATATCACATTGTTCTGCATTGGGAGATGGACATGCAACCTTTGTATATCAGGCTTTTCATCATACAAATCATATTGGTATATGCACCAGCATGCCTCTAACACAGACACGTATCGCTCATCCAAATATTGACTAACCTCTGACACAGACACGTATCGTGCATCCAAATATTGACTAACCTCATCAATAACCCTGTGTGAGTCTTGCAACTCTATAGTAGCTCTATCATGTCCTTTGTATACATACTTATACAAATACTTTACGGTAGTAATAGTAGAGCATACTTCAATGTTAATATGGGCTTTATACCTCATAGATAGAAAAGGGTTATATGGAACAACCCATTGACTATCCACCCTTTGATCCTTTACCTATATAAAACTGCCATCGTCTCTTTGCATGTAAGTTGGATATCCATTGTCATCAACGCTAGTAGTCTCGTAAAAATTTTGAGGGTACTGATGTTTGCACCTCTCGTTGACCATGCAAGGAGAGCACATATTTAGTTCCCCACATGGTCCATGGATGTTACAGTGACTAATTATGGTGTGCAACCCAAGAAACATCACCTTATCAGGAAGTTCAACACATACCAACATATTAGTGTGCAATCTCCACCGGTTTACTTCTACTTTCTAATATCAATAATATATGTGCATGTGGCAAGCCTCTTTTTTTTGAAATTCAATAACAGACACAAATCCCAACACCTTTCTAAATATTGCTTTTTTCACCAATAAGTGCATCATGTCCTTGTGTTTCTCATAAAAGACCCGAGCTGACAAGTCAAGTCGATCTTGGGAAACCTGACCAGGCAGTAAGGCATTGGTTATTTCATCCCACTTAGGATTGCAAGTGAAGGTAATAAACAGGTTAGGTTTACCCATCTTGGTACAATTGATGCATATATCTAGGCCCCCCGGTATATGAAGATGGTAGAACTACCCTGCGCCACCCAACAATGCCCCCAGAGACTCTATTGATCCCATCACTTGAATCAACCATATCTGCAAGACCTTGGTATACTTTAGCATGCAATGCTTTCTGATTATTGCGTATCCATACTAATCTAGATTCTTCCATGCTACTATATGCGTCAATGATGTATTGTTGCAATAGCCGCAAAAGGCAGGCATTTGTATCTTCCCTTATTTGTAGTCTATATGCATAATATTGCTGTTGAGTTACGGTCTTTGTCTCTTCATTTGAACCTTGTCTATTCCTACCATTGAGTGGAATTCCAACATGCCAACCATCCTTGCCTGGAGGAAATAGAAGAACATATAATAGAGACATATACGAACGGTGCAGGGTGGATATTTTTTTATAGCACCTATGTGCGACACTTTTTTTTATAGCACCTGTGCACGACACTATTTGAATATCTCTATGCCCCACATGTAAATCATCCCCTTGACCCGGCATGATAGCTGCTACCTCACTTCCTGTAGGAACTAAGTATTGCCTTGAAGTTGATTGCGATTAAGTGATGACCATTCTTAGATCTGCATGTGGACTTGACTATAACATTTCTTTCATTGTATGAAGAGTACAGGCATATGGATTATATCCATACATCATTGTTTGCAACCTCTCAAGTACATTATGATTTAAAAAAGGCATCCCATGAAGTCTATTCTATAATTCATGCTCTGTATCAGACACATAATTCATGCTCTATAATTCATGCTCTGTATCAGACACATATAGTTGGGCAAATCGAGGAGCCGCATCTCGTGTTTCATCAGGTATTACAGAACCAACACGATGATAGGTAGTACCATGGATTCAAAAATTAAATACTCCTCCCCTCCTAGTGAACAGATTATTCAAGTGAGCACTTAGTGAAACAAATGCCAAGGCATTATTGTAAGAGCGGATATTCTTTCTGTATTCCTTACTTGTATTGTCATTACCAAGAAGCAACTCAGCCAATGCAGGAGGTGGGTTTTCCAAAGGTAGCAAAGAGACATTCCCACTTCCACAGTAGTGTTTGCCAACATATTGTCTTAGCTTTCTTGATGCCTCACATTTCCAAACTAGGGCATTACAAAAATGGCACTTATAAGTAAGGGCTCCTAAGAGTGCAATCTCCGGAATACACCACCATAGTTGCTGGGTGCTTAACATTCCGAGGAAATGAAAATGCATGCCTTATAGAGTGACATTCAGATTTAATATCTTTCACATCACCAACGATACAAATAGAATGGAAATTATCATCCACGGGCGGCTCATTTAAATCAAATGAAAAAGAGCCTTGCTCTATATCTCTTATGCCTGTGCATTTTGACGTTCATTGATAGGTTCTTGAAGTACCATAGCATTGGCAATTGCTCTGTTTCTTGTGAGTAAGTGGATTCCACCATGGATTCCTATATGTTCCTCTCCATTTTCAACCCTTCCAAATGTTCCAACTTCATTTTCATTAATGTAATTCATTAAATTAGCAACATTTTATTTTCGAATGCAAGCCCTTGTCCTTGAACGGTTATGGCGAGACACATGTGCTGCATCCAAAACTCGAAGCCGACGAACTTGGTTTAAACTCAAGTATAAACAGCTCCTGACCATCTTCAAATCTCCTTCAAAACACAAAACTCGAAGCCGACGAACTTGGTTTAAACTCACAGCTCCTAACCATCTTCAAATCTCCTTCAAAACACAAAATAGGGAATACTAACTTCCTTTTAAAACATTCTTAACTTCAAACACCAACATAATATTATACTTCAACAGCCATTATCACACATGTGACCTTCCTCCAAATAGACTCAGCTCAATAAGACTGTAATTCTTAGAGAAGTTTTTAATACATACATGAGTATAACGTATACAAACCATTACCTAGATGAATAAGTGAGCATAATATATACAATCCATCTCTTACAAAGATAAAGGGTAATAACATATACAATCACATAGGTAGAGAGAGAGAGAGAGAGAGAGAGAGAGAGAGGAAATAGAAGTTGAGACACAATAAAAAAGTGCGAGAGAACAAAATAAGAGAGGTATTGAATTTGAGAAAATGGAAAATTCATACATATAGGCAAAAGAGAGAGCCAATTTTGCAAGTCGCAATACAATTTGTGCCTTGAGTAAAAACATCATTACTCTCACCAAAACCCTAGGCAACTACCCGAGCTTCTAACATACGACTCATCTTTTTCATAATAGCATTGAGTTGATTAATAGATATTTTAAGACTCAATACCTCCAAGCCTAAAGTACTTGCTCTTTTAGAGAATCCACTTGTTCTTTACATTGCCCATTACATCCACCTTGACGTTCCCCAATTTCAACATGCATATTCTCCATGTAAGAAATCATGTCTAGTTAGTTAGCCTTCATCCGACCATTATTGTCAAGGACGCGGTGGAGATGATGAGACAACTCGTCTCTTAGCATATCTCCCCTTTGGTTGCCACTTCCATGGATCTCATCCCAAAGGGCTTCTAAGTACTCATTGCAAACAAGCAACCTGATTTTTCTCAAATGCTTGCATATATCCACAATATTTTGTAGATGTTTAGAGTTTGGTTGTCTGGATGGAGACCTTGACCTAGCAAGGTGTTTTGCAGCTCAAACATTCATCATCAACTCCGATGGAGTAGACAAAGCTACTTCTTCATTGAAAGAATCCTTCACATCCAGTACATCTCTTGAGTGGTTGTTATCATTCTAAATCTCCATTTGCTGAAATTCAAAATTAATATCTTAAGGCTCAACAAATCTCTCTTCATATCGTTGCCAATATATAACCAACCATAGAAACCTACCTATACAAATGTAGATTCCTCCTAGTAAACTATCATAAAGATACATATAAGTATCTCTCTATATTTTATGTATTGGCAAAATCATAAAATTTTAAAACTTTTTTAAGAACGTTCTGAAGTTAAAACAACTATTCACTAGAACTCTCTCTACAATCTCAAAGGCAATAGTCTAATAAATGGAATGTTTATAGCTTATGTAGCTAAGCACACCAATATTGTAAATTGTTTAAACGTGGTAACACATTCAATGAGATTAAAAGAGAAAATTCAGAGAATGTTTTAATGTGCTCTCTCTCTCTCTCTCTCTCTCTCTCTCTCTCTCTATATATATATATATATATATATATATATATATATATATATACATATATATGTATATATATATATATGTATATATATGTATATGTATATATATATGTATATGTATATGTGTATATATATATATATATATGTATATATATATGTATATGTATATGTGTATATATATATATATATATATATGTATATATATATATATATATATATATATATATATATATATATATATATATATAGCTCTCGCTTTCTATCTAGCCAACCATACAATAGACACACAAATAGATAAAGACAAAATGCCAACAAAGAAACCAACCTCAAGTTGAATAGAGAATTGGATTTGAATCACCAGCTTTGATGCTATCGTCCTTGTGCTTTCTTCTACACAAATCACACGAAAAAACCAAAAAAATAATAAACTTATGATCTCTCTATTTTTCTAATCCAAATACATAATAAAATGTGACAATAACTATTTGTGTATTACATGATTGTATGTGACAATAACTATTTGTGTATTACATGATTGTATGGGACAAAGAGAGAGAAAGACAAACAAATAGAGAGGCAGAGAGATAGAGAGTGAGAAAGAGACACCCATCAATTATCTAAAAGCTTATTACATTATCTTTACCAACTTCCTTAATGGAATGTACTTCAGAATTTCACTAAAAATGAAACGCTTTTCCTCAAAGCTCCTACATCTACTACTACCCACAATGTAAAAGCCATCTAGTAATCCCAATGCCTCTTTGATTAAGAGGAGCTTGAGATTGTCATCTAGCCTATAAGGGTCCAAGACTATATAAATATACCGAGAATTAACATCATCCCACCCATCAAATCCAAGGACTTCCCATTTTGGGCTAGGATGGGATCCAAAAAAGCCTAAATGTGGCATCTCCTCAAAGAAGACAATATCTGACAATTTATTATTGTCATAAGTAAACTTTAAGACATTTAATGACATGTCTTTGCATAAAACATAATTAAACTATACATTAATAACAATCATGAACTTTTTTATATTTATCAAAGGGAGATTAAAAGAAAAGAATGAAAAAATAAAATCCATTCAAATAGAAAAAGCAATCTAGAACCGAATCCATTCAAGAAGAACACAAATAAATTTATTTTCGGAGGAGCTTATGCTTTGGGATACATTTAATAACTTCATCAAATACTTGTCGTACCATTTGATCTCTTTTAACATGGACAATAGAGTCTATTTCATAACGATCAATCAAGCCCAGGCTTTCTTTAATTATTATAAGCGCAATATTTTCATCTAATTTGTCTAAATCTAAACGTATTTGAATTTGAT
>NC_141081.1:17678605-17736105 GCF_041138505.1 Cibotium barometz
AAATACAACTCCTAACATCTTAAGTGTGCAAAACGGGCAATTGTCCATGGTACCCTTGAATGTGCTTACATGCCGGCAAGCCAAGGCACGAGAAACAGTAAAAAAGGATTCAAAACCTTTTAAACCCAAGAAAAATAAGGGGCAACAAATTGTCGAAACCAAGGTCGAAAAAAAGGACAAGGGAAAGGAGCCTATGGCGGTTTTAACCCCAAAAGAGCTGAAAGCTACACATGATATGGAAGCATCTACCTCAAAGGCAAACCTTCAAACCACAAAACCCACTTGTGCGACACATGAAACAAAATTCCGAAAGAAAGTTTGTTCTCATCGCATGGGAAAACATAATGAAAATCTGACGATCTAAGGAAAGCTAGAAGATGAAATAAGTTCTAGTACGTCACTAAGTGAGGATGAAACAAGTTCTGATTCATCACCTAGTGCACCTTTGCACGAATGATGCGGTTGAAAAAGCACGTGAGGAATTAGATGAATCTCTTATGAAATTAAAGCAATCTCTCAAATCCTCATTTGGAGGAGTGCTCTTCTCTCATGGTGAAGCCAGCATAGCATCATCCCTTGCACCTTTAAAAGCTAAACATGAGTTATACCAAGATATTAAGAGCTACATAGAACATGACTGTGAGGATTTGTAAGTTCCCAAACATACCTCAATTAAAGTGGTCGAAGAATCAAGTGTGTCATTGTACACATTGGACACTCTTGAAAAAACTACGAACTAAGAAGAGGATGAAAGTGAATGCAAATATAAAACCGAAATGGGATTTGAAGCTGAAACAAAAACTGACACGTCCATGGTTCCTCTTGAAGATTCTAGGGTATGGTTAGATTTCCCTATGGGCAATGATGTTAAGCGCAAACGCATATTGATTAGACCTCGAGCTAGTCATAACATCATGAAAATAGACACTTGGGTATCATTAGGACAACCTAAAATCATCCCTAAAGACAATGGTCTTGCAACAAGAGGTGCCAATGGACAAAACATTAAAGTCAGGTTGCTTTAGCTATGCTACTCAAACAATTGGTGGAAATGTGGAATTTAGATTCCAAGTTACCTTAGATCCCCTTGAATAAGATGTTATTCTGGGTGGAACTTGAGTACATGACTCGTGGTATTCAATTGACGAATCTATGCAAATAGTCACCTTGAACACTCTTGTTGGCATTATGAAATTACTATTACGGGAGGAAGAGACCTTGGAGGAGGAGCTAGAACTTCCAATATATCTTACTCAGAATATCCCAAGAGTTATGGTTGGATTGGAACTTTCCAATAAAATCACTACAATCCAAGCACAACTTTATCCTTAGTGAGAGCACAATCTCATGACCCTCGAGCTATGGGATTTGTTAGGTCAACTAACACTCACGGCTCATCCTGATAGAATTCCATACACCTGAGACTTGAACATGCCATATTTAGGGTACTTTGAACATACAATGTACATAGAATCTAACCCCCTTGCGTGTAAGTTTTTTGTGGTTGAGTATGTGTTGGAAGCAGATCTGATCTTGGGGCATAAATGGACTATTGCTGCCCAAGCACCACTGTGCTTTGCTAGCGATAGGGTCATCACCACATGATGGTCAAAAATACAAAGTGGACAATACCATACTGTACGGAAGAAGATCCAACCCTAATGTATTTCTATGATGTTGAATGCAGAAAGCTACAAACCTCTTCCTCTCGAAAGCCCCTCTACACAAAGACCTACCATCTATATCACTAACTGACTCCAATAAAGCATCTACTCCTCCGACTCCATCCTTACCAACAAAGTCCAATGCCAAAACCTCGCAATCAATAACTATTCCTAAAGAAGTTCCCCAAGCTCAACCATTTATCTCTAAAAAGGAACTCAAGAATAAAGCCCCAGAGCCAACGCCTCTTCATCAATCGATCGCCCGCAAGAGATTCAAGCCTTATCATCAACAATGCCCATGAGTCTCAAACCCGCAACCTCAGTGCTAACCAATATGAAGGAGGGCCACAAACCTTCCGCTTCGTGCAACAAGAGAACTCCACCAAGACAACCAAGATCAAAGTATCTTAATGGTATCAAAATGTGGGTGGAGAAGCAACTACTTGTAGCTCAAGACTACTACGAGGGTGCCAATCCAATTTGGGTGCCTCGATCATCAAAGCTTCTTACTCAACGCAAAACTCAAAGGCCAAGGAAGAATAAAAGTGATTCCACAACGTCGTCCACAAAAGCCTATGCGAGTTTCTCAAAGAACTCCGACAACTTAATAAGTGTGGGTACCAAAAAGGTTAGTCAAGCTCAAGGGTAGGTAATAC
Source organism: Cibotium barometz (assembly GCF_041138505.1). Classification (NCBI taxonomy): domain Eukaryota; kingdom Viridiplantae; phylum Streptophyta; class Polypodiopsida; order Cyatheales; family Cibotiaceae; genus Cibotium; species Cibotium barometz. Next base: position 17,680,926 of record NC_141081.1, read on the forward strand.
CAAAGCTTGGATTCCTAAGCACATCAAGAAGTGCCCCAAGCTTGCTCAAAGAAATAAGCCTCAAGGGCATCAACCATTAACTCCTAATGTTCATCAAAGATGGGTGCTTGTGAACATGCTTCAAGAGCAAGGATATTATGATGGAAAACCCATCATATGGCTGCCAAGATCTAACAAAGTGAAGAAAGCCTCACCATCGACTTTAATTCCAAAAACTTCCCTTGTTCGACAAGAATGGAGACCTAAGAAACACCAAGAAAGCCAATGAAACTCTCTCATGCATATAACACATGCACAAGAGCTTTCTTCTTCAACTAACTCCAATGGCAACCAAGAACCTACCGCCTCGACAATAATTGAGTCACAAATTCAAGAATCAATTCCCACGTCTATAATAAATACTTATGAGCGCATCAAGGACAAACTTACAATGCTCTTTTCACCCCTCTAGATAAGAAGCATGAGTGCAGAAGCTATATGGGAGACATAAGAACCTATTCTTTCAAAAAGGAGAGTAGCCACAAGAACCTGTTGCTCATAAGGTGGTAGCAAAAAAAAGAAAAGAAAAGAAAAGAAAAGAAAGAAAGAAAGAAAGAAAGAAAGAAAGAAAGAAAGAAAAAGATACAAACACAAGGGAGTCACACAAATGGCCTACCTAAAAGTGGTAGAATATCACAAGAAACTCCCAATGATCTTCAATAGCTAATACATTTTTGTCAATGCTTATAGCTTACTATGCTTTTGGCTAAGTTAATGTAGTAGCTAATCTATAATTACATATCCATACTCATTGTTTCTTGTTGTTTTCCCGAACAATGGAATGGCAGGATAGTAGTCTGGTGTATCAAACTAGTTAGGCAATGCCGTGGGAGACGCGTACTCCCGACAAAAATTATGGGTTCAAAACACCAACCCTTACGTGGTCATGAGGAACATTACAGACTCCGCTCAATTGGATGGCTCATGCCCAATGTTACTCAACTCATATTCTAAATCACACTCACACTCTCTCTCTTTTACACAACATGTACCATTAAGCAAAAACATAACACACACAGACATACCAGAATAACATGTGACACACATGAGAGAAGCAATGGCAAGAGTGTTCTTGATTTCATTTCAAATGGATTATAGAGTGACATAGGATTGGTATCTAGCATAGATGAACACTTGCCAGATTCTACATGCTACAAGCTTCATGAAATAAGCATCAACTAATAATGAAGGTTTTACAAGGCTATACTTCATCACACTAACAATAAGTTGGCACACACTACTTTTAGCACTCCTCTACTCTCAGCATCATCTGCTCTCGAGTAGTTGGTCACCCTTTTTAAATAGTGCCTTCTTGATCTTGGCAACGGCTCCACGGTGGTTATAGTCCACCACCTTCACAGGTGTGCTACCGAGGTGGTGCTCACATCATGCGTCATGGGTTTTGCTATGCCTGCTGACACTGGTCCTTCCACTGCTACTACATTGTTAGTAGGTGCAACACTTGGCACGCTTGGTGTTTGAGCTTCTACTCCTGAACCGGTACCCTTGACATTTTTGCTTGAATTTTAGGAATATCTCTGGGGGTGTATGATCCGGGATGTACACCTTATCGGTGTAGGTGGCTCTTTTTTGGATCCTCTTTAGCTTTTTTGCATATTCTTCTGAACATCCTAGACCCCTGTTGCTTGGCTACGGTGTTTTTTTGATTAAAAAGTCTCACCATCGGTCTGAGTGGAGTTTTCCCTAGAATCTTTTTCTCTGCCATAGGTATGGGTCTCCATTCTACTTGGGTCCCTTCTTCACACTCTCCTAGATTAGTTGATGATGGGCTTTTTTCCCTCTATTCCAATGGTTCTCCGATGCCCCATTTCCACATATTGGTGCTTGCGGGTGGTTGCATTTTGGGTGGCAGCATCCTTCTTCCCTCGGTGTGTGTGAAAATAAAAATTAAGAGCATGGGTGCTTTAGGGGAAGAGGTTTTCAGATTAGAATGGACTTTATTCTTTCTACATTTTTAAAATATTGAGGCAATTCTATGTTTGCCTCTTCAATAACTCAGAAAACATGACATTAGAGGCTTCAAAAAATGGGTTTTCCATGCTAGCCCATGGAGCACCAGAAGAACTAGTAACCAATTGGTCCTTTAACATTCATTTTCCTTGAGAAAAGCTTGGTTGGCGTTCTGTAGCTTTTGGACCTCAACTAGCAGTTTTCCTCGTTCTTTTCTCGGTACTTCGAGTGTCAACATTTGTGGGTTTTTTGTGGCTAGCTCCACATCTATTTTTACCTTTGAAAGTTCTTCTTGGAGTCTAGTAATTTCCTCTTTAGCTTCCCTTAGCTCCAACTTCCACTGCAATCTCGTTTTCTGGGTTTGCTTCACCTTTTCAGCCAATTGCCATGCTTCTTCTATTGTACTTGTAGGGCTACCTTGTAATTTTCCTAGTCTCCGGGCCCTTCTTTTCTCAACTGATTTTCATTTTCTATGCATCTCTACATCTCTAGTTCCAATGCATTTAATTCATTGATGGCATCCACTTCAAATTTTGTGCTTCTTTCAAATTTTTTCTTGACTCCTCTGCCTGGTGTTTTGCTCTATCTCTCTCATGGATTGCATCTCTTAATATCTCTGCATATTCCTTTGTGGGTGTGGCTTCCTGCAACTCCTGCTCTGCAACACTTTGTTCCTTTTAGATAACTTTCTTACTTCTTTTTCCCGATGCTTTGCTTTCTAAGAGGTGGCCTTTAATGCCTAGATCAGACTCTGGTCTTCACTTTTTGTTTGTTTCTCCTTTCCAGAAGAGCTGGTCTTGGAAGATTCATGGCCCATTGGTTGTTGCTGCTCTCTGATTGTAGTTGCTCCCCATCTCCCTCATCATTGTCGTCCCCCCCATGGATGACTCGTTGGGGTTTGCAAGACAACTGCTCATGGATTTCTACCAGAGCTTGCAGCTCCTGATCCCATACTTTGCTTAGTTTGGCCTTGGCTATGTTGATTATCACTGCTTTTGCATCTAGCGAAAGGCACAAGACTTCCTCCTCTTCTTGGGTTTTCAGGGCTTGTATTTCAGACTGGGCGACTACCAAGGCTGTTGTATTGTCCAACACTTCATCCTTTAGCCTTTGGATTTCGTCAGCCCAGACTTTTATTGGCTTCCTAGCCTCTTCCAATTCTGCTCACAGCCTTTCTATCTATGCTTGGAGTAGTTGCCTCTCGCTAATGAGAGTCCTGATTTTTTTCTCACTTAGCTCCTTTTGGTCTACTAGGGCCCTTTCAACCATGGCCACCTTCTTTTGTAACTCCTCGTTTAGCTGCGCTATGGACTGTGATTTGCATTCCAACTCCTTGGTTTTTGTTGTGGTACTAATCAACATTCCATACTGTTTATGGTTTAGTGCACTCAATTGATTAATTGCACTCTGGGCCTTTGTTTCATACTCCTCCATTGAAGAAAGAGTGTGAGAGATAATTTTCTGGCCATGGGGGTCATCAGTTCTTTGTCCATGTGCAGCTGTTGAATGGGAAGTTTTGTCTCTATTTTTTGAGGTAACTTGTCTTTGTGACTTGGACCTTCTTGCGCCTTCTGTGCCAATATTGCCACCCAAGGCTACAATTCCACCGGTATGATCAGTTTTCTTCTTGCAAGCATCTTCCCCCCTTTGGCTTGCTTCTTCTTTGTTTTTCTGTTGTTCCCCTTCTCTCCTCTTCTTCTCTTCTTCCTCCTTCCTTTTCTTTTCTTCTTCCTCCTTTATCTTTTTTGCTTCTTCAGATTTCTTTTTCCTCTTAGTTTTCGCGATGGCTTCTTACTTCTTTTTCTCTTCCACTTCCCTTTTCCTTTCTTCTTATGTCCTCTTTTTCTTGGCCTCTTTCGGGCCGGGCAACATTTCTTCATCCACCCTGTTCTTCCTCTTTTTGTTGGCTTTTTGGGTCATCTTTTGCCATTCATCCTCATCATCCTCAAATGAACTGAAGGTTACTTTGGTGGCCCTCCAGGATCCTGTAGCTTCTTTGTTTTGCTACTTGTCAAAGATGTCTCCTGTCCTTCGATCCACCGATCTTACAGCTTGGGCTATTGCCCTTAGGTGTGCATGTACCATAGTGGGCTGTTCCTCTTTAGCCCAGGTGGCTGCTCTCTTGGCCATATTTTCCTTATAAATTATAGCCCTACTTATCTTCTTTCCTGTCTCTTTTGCTCTGAGGAGTCTCTAATTCTTGTTGGACATGTCCTCCGGCTTCCCCATGAACATGATGTTTTGTAGGAAGAAGATAAATTATTCCCGCTGGGTTTCATCTACCACATCTTTTACTAGTGCATGTTGCCTATTTTGGGGATTTCTTCATCCACTCTTGGCTTCAAGGCATGTAGAGACTTTTCTCAGGTTTTTTGTCAAGCATAAGCGTCTTGTTGATCTTTAGCATGGGGCTATTTTCTAGAAAAGGACTGAAGATGGGTGAGGGTGTGTCGAGCAAGAGATCAGAATGTGAATGTGAGCATTTGTGTTCTATTTTGTGATGTTTTCTCCTTTTAGCTTCCTTTTTGAGGTGTTTTTTCTTCTTCATGCTTCGTTGTGGTGCTTGTGGTACCTATTCTCCCTAGACATTAGGGGGCGACCTGTTACCCTTTCCTATAACAAATTTCAACATGCATGAGATATGAAAATCACAATGATACATGAAGTAAACTTAGTGAAAAATGACAAAGAGAAAACTTACAAATCGTGCGAGCCAGCCTACCTTTCCTTTGGATCCATACTTTATCGTACCATACTTCAATAGCACAACAATTGACTTGCATGCATCGCCTTTTCTTGAGGGTATTTAGTACCCTTCCCCTCGCTTCCTTCTTCACCTTCTTCCAGTCCTTAATGGTACAGTGGGTAGGAATTTTTTTCCCTCTTTTGTGCACCTCCTATTATTGAGGATCTTTATAATGCGATTCCTCACCCACTCATCGAAAAAAACGTGGATAGTGAATTTGGAAATTTCTCATGCATGCACTGAACTACATATATAAAGTCTGTCTTTTTTTCTCCCCATGGTTTAAATACATCCTTATAGGTTTGGTTGACTAAATAACGGAAGGTATATTAAACCCTCCATCCCGTGTCATCCATATAAGGCCCACTCTCCTCATCTAGGGTATAGTAAACCATCCCACCCTCCCCCGGCACATCGCCTATCACCATAGGTGAAGGTGACCATGCACCTCCACCAAAGCATCTATTGCACCTACCTCCCCCACTACTCGATTGCCAACAGCTCTGAGAAGCTCGACCTGAGGGGCATCGTGAGGATGTCGCATGCTGGGGGGATGGCAATGTGGATGGGATAGGAGTGCATTGAGGACTTGGAGGATATGAAGGGCGAGGAATAGGAAAGTCAAAGTATGAGGGTAGAAAAAGTAGAAGTGAGAGGGGTAGGGAAGGCGGTGGGAAGCATGGATGTGGGCGATTGTGGGATTATGGATAGCTTATGTGTTAGGACATAATCGGCGGGGCATAAGCCTGAGCGACTCAATTGCGGAGCCCCGCATCGAGAGTTTAGGCAAGGGATAAGCCCGAGTGACTCAATTGCTCAGCCCCATATCTAGAGTTTAGGCAGTTTCAAGCTGCCTGTGCCTCTAAAACACGCTGCAAATCTGGGTCATCTATGGGTATGGGTGCGGCACTAGAGGTTGCCCCTCCATATATCTGATCTTGGTCCGTAAATATTTTTTTCCATTTTTAGATCCTTTGAAATTTTCACGGGTCTTCACACGGCTGTGCTCTTCATTTTTTTGTGATAGAGAGCTTTATGCATGCATATTGAGCTATCTATGCATGCATATAGAGCTATATCCATAAGGTAGAGCCCTATATGCATGCATAGAGCTCTCTACCTCTCTACCAAATGTATAAAGGAGAGAGCTCTCTATGCATGCATAGAGAGCCTTCTATGCATACATAGAGCTTATAAAGAGCTCTCATGGATGTAAAAAGAAAAAATACTCCCATAGCACCTGTGAGTACGGCATTAAAGAAAATAGCAATGGTTTCAGAGCTTACTGTAAGATAATTGAGAGGGAGAATAGATAGGTGAAAGACCTACACATAATAAAAACATGAGTTATATGAAAACTAATATGAATTATACTTTATTATGCATAGAGTATAAAGTAGAAAGCTCATATCTAAACCTTAAACAAAAAAAAACATGTAAAACCATAAAACAAGAGCATTGGGTTCAGGGTTGGAGCTTACCAGTTAGCTAAAGAGAGCATGCCCTAAAAAGCCTTTACTTTAACAAAAAACCAAACTAGTGAAATGATCGCACATCAAAACATTTGAAATACATGTTTCAAATATAAGTTATTGAATCTTCCATGTTGGTAGATTACAAAGTTATAACTATGTCATTTGTCTTCACCAAGGAAAGGGCTTTTTGTCTTGTGAACAATTAAATTAAGAGCTCTAAAGGTGACCGCAATAAATATTTTTCTTCAATTGTAAAATTTTAATGTTTTACCATAAGAATATTAAGTAATGTCCAATCATGAATGTTTCATCATGATATATGCACACACATAAATTGTTACATATTGAGATCAATATCCACTATCGATATCATGAGTCATGCCATCTCTAAAGTTAGCACAAACAAAAAGAAGGATTTTGAATCTCGTTACAACAATTGTGTATGTAAAACTCTAAGGCTTATAATAAAACCGTGATGATACGACGCACCCCTTGGAAGGAGGAAGAATTAGTGCAGGGCTGCGGCGAGAGGAAGTGATGGGTATGATTAAGATAGAGGATGTCGAAGAAGCCGAAGGATCCGTCGAAACCGCCGCCCAATCATCTGGACGAAATATACAATACGCGTGGGGCGTTCATTGGAGTGCAGCTAAAGAAGAACACTGCGGCGTACCAGGTGGAGTCGAAGCTGAAAGGGGTGAGACCGGCCAGGAACGTGGGGTTTGGCTCCTTCAGCGGGTCGTTGGAGGAGGCCAAGCGGGCATACAACTACGGCGAGCGCGTCGTGGCAGGTCCCAACGCCAAGCTGCACCACTTCCCTGGCGGCGACAACACCGACCCCTTGAGGACGGCGGGCAGACCACCCGAGTATGAAGTCCAAATGCGCGCGGCCCTCATTGCCAGAAACCAACCGGTGATAGATAGGTTCAAAAAAGATATCAAGGATTACGCAGAGAAAATGAATCCCCGCCCAGACTCTGCGGAGCACCTCAGAAAGGTGCAGGCTTTTTGGTTCAAGCGGCAGAATGATCCGGTCTACCAGCGCAAGCTGGCGGACAGCCGGGCCAAGAAGAATGAGAAACAAGGATCATCAAAGCGTAAAAAGCCCCATGATGATGATAATGAAGACGATCAGGATGACGATGATGATCAGGGGCAGGGCGATGCTAATGACGGAGACAATCAGCAACGTCCTCCTAACCTTGGCCCTAATGACGCAGACGATCAGCAGCTTCCTAATCCAAGCCCCGTTGTCGACGACGCTGGTGCCGCTTCTACTAATCAACCTGATTACGTTGGTCTGCCTCGCCATGCATTTGGGGTCATCGCCCATGGTGGCGACATTATCAGCCAAGAATACCCCCCACAAGCCAACCTCACTGGTGTTTATGTTTCTCCTTGCTTCTTTAACCACAACTTTAACCACGGATCAGCGCTTAGAGAGAAGTATGTAACGGGCTACGAGAAGAGCCTCGAAAAGTACCATTATAAGGCTCATGATATCGGCGCCATGAAGATAATATGGAAAACATGTAGCATACGAGTGGTGTACAACTACGACGCTCGTGAATGCGTTCAGGACTATTTCCAGAGCCCTTTCAGAATCCAATTAATGGATGAAGACGGCAAAGTCATTCCTAATGAGGCATGCACTGATGCGTATTACGTCCAGGACGACGACGACGACGGTGATGATCCTGGTGACGATTATCAGAACGTGGAGAACGTACTTAATGATTCTTATCAAAACTTCCAGACCTTCAGCTACATGCAAAACCCTGACGGCCAGTACTACAGCGGCAGCTACCCAGTCGACTTCGACGCAGCAGCTGGTGCGACGTTAATGGAGCAGGAGGGTCAAATTAGCGCAGGCAATTATGGGGCTTATTACGGTGGCAGTCCCAATGTAGTGATGGAAGGCAACTGGACTCAATATTTTCCCCCTAATCTGCAACAATTTGAAGAAGAGCCTCATGATGGTACTGAAGCCAATACTCAGTACGTTCATGATAGCGCCATGGACGTCGGATAAGGCTGAATACGAGCATTTCAACAGGTTCTACTTATGCTGATGATCAAAACGCTTTTGACCACATGCAGTAAGCTTCCGTCTTATAACAGCCATGATCAGTAGTAAGTACACTACACAACTAAGCGTCGGATCTGGTGAGCTTCATAACGGGATGCACGAAGTTGATCATCCACAACCTCTGCATGCAAACGATAATTCCATCCAAATAAACGCTCATTTCCATGATGAGGAGGAGTTCTGATATAATAACGATTGTTCTATTGCTATGCTTCTTAGGATAACGGAGTGATTGGTATGTAGGTCGTGCAATTAAGGCTGACCTTAGTTCTATAACGACGATTTAGCGCCATAAAATGATACTGGGTTCATTGACTTTGGCATAAACATCTTGATACTTCTAAGGATCTTCATCTATTGTCCAATATGTCTAGTGGCCATGTGCCATGTGAACATGCCCACCCATGTAAGCAATGATAGTCATGCACTCACATAGTCGTTTCAAACCCCTAAATTCTTTATGAACAAGTAATTTCCAACAAATGAAGGTTTTTCCCCTTTCATCATTGACTTGTACATGGGCACATCATTGCTTGCTTTCATACAACGATGACTAGTACGTTGACACATGTTGTGAATCTCACTGTTAGCCATCACTTCAATTTCACAGGCGTAGTAGTTCTAAACCCATGACCATATTGCAAATTAAAGAAGGATTTTTTTAAATAAAAGCATACACAAGAAAATACAAATATAGACAATCGTTCACTATATAGAAACTTTGATATACATTTTACTAAAAGGCTCTATATAGTAAATTAATCTACATAGAAAGACCAAGTGTTGCTTATATATTAAAATTTTATTAGAAACTCTCTTTATAATCCATATAGCTAAACTAAGAAGCTCTCTTTATATGTGTGTGTGTGTGTGTGTGTGTGTGTGTGTGTGTGTATCTATTTTACTCTAGTTATTAAACATAAGCTCTTCCTCTTCCACATAGCCAAAGGAGAGAAGAGAGAGGGTAAAAAAGATTTATGCTGCCCTTTTCTCAATTTTGAATTTTCTGTGCATCTTATCTCATATTAATTATTGAAAGGAGAACTTTCCCTTCTTGCCTAATGATTTCCTTAAGAGAAAAAAAAATAGGGGCCTCCCTCTTTAAAGGTGAGCGTCATGATGAAAACTTCATAAGAAAACACCATGCTTAACGTTGCTTTCCTAACGTTACACCCAACCATGCACTCGAATAACAAAAGAATATGGTATTTTTCCCTCCAAATAATGGGAGAGACGTCAAACGTAAAAAAATGACGTTTTGGCTGACGTTTAATGTCATAGAACATGCGTCACCGGTAACGTCATTGGCAAAGCATTTTTTGGGCAAGAGGGGATCCATTTGTGTATGATTTTTAAAATGTCTTGTGATGTAACATTTAACAGCACTAACTAATGTGACGTTAAACGTCACTTTCAAAATTTCTTTTGATGTGACATTTTAATGTCATTAATTGATGTGATGTTAAATGTCACTTTCATTTTCCTGAAAAAAACCCGTCAGAAGTCTACAATTTGAGTTGCTTTCTATTTGCTATGATCTAAGTTACCTTTTCTTGCTCTTGCTCTATCTTGCTTGCCTAGGGTTTGCCTCTGCTCTCTTTCACATATTGTTTTACCAATCTCTATTCTCTACTCTTTCTGACATGAACCTAAGAAAGCAACCCTTACTTGTTCTCCTCACCTAAATCACATTGAGAGATTCATTGATTGCTATGCAAGATGCGACTATCGAGGAGATCCAAGCATCAATAGACATGATGAGAGAGAGGCCAATCACAAGGGAAGCTCCCTTGACCATACAAGAATCAGAAAGAGTTGGAAATGCACCTCCAACAAGTGGCAAAGGCAAAGTGGTGGTTGTAGAGGAGCAACGGAAGAAGAAGCTTTGGCCTAAGCGACCGTAAGTCTTCTTTTCATGTAAATTTATTGATTTAATTATTTTTTTCATGCGTATTGAAGTACGTCTATTAATTTTGTATTGCTTTTTATGCATGCACATATAGCATAAGCATAAGCTTATGTATGTAGAGAAGCAATGAAAGAAGAAGCTTTGGCCTAAGCGACCGTAAGTCTTCTTTTCATGTAAATTTATTGATTTAATTATTTTTTTCATGCATATTAAAGTACATCTATTAATTTAGTATTGCTTTTTATGCATGCACATATAGCATAAGCATAAGCTTATGTATGTATGTGCTTACGAGGCTATGATTGATTTTGTATTGCTTTTTATGCTTATGCACATATAGCATAAGCATAAGTTTATGATATATGTATGTGCTTACGAGGCTATGTATGTTTATGCAAGCATAAGCTTATGCATATACATGAGCTACAACTTATGTACAAGCATGCACATGCATTGCTTTTTAAAGTATCTATATTGCTTTTTTGTTGCTTTTTATGCATGCACATGTAGCAGTATATATGTGCTTAGGAGGCTATGTATGTATATGCATGCACAAGCATGAATTTATGCATATACATGAGCTTATGTATGTATATGCACAAGCATTAACTCACCTACAATCATGATTAAAACTCATTAAAGGTGGGCAGATGACCCTTCTACAAGTGCCCCAGGTTGTAAGAATTCACCATTCCAGTGAATTAATGTAGCAAAGTGTCAGATGCACGGAAGTTTTGTGTCTTCTTTCAGGCCTAAACACCTCTCATAGGAACAACGTAATGCAAAAACACAAAGAAGAGAGATATAGCTATATTTTCAGTATATTCATATAGTACACAAAGATACAAGACTCAGAAACCCTAGGTATGCCTATGAAAAGCTAGTCTTAGACTCCAAAAGTCCTATTCTATGATCCAATCCCTAAAGGACCAAGATAATCCAAATAATGCTTAGCTAAGCCTTTATATAGGCCTTGGGACAGCCCCATATGCTGGGGTAATTGTTGTCGGCCAGTAGAGCAAAAATAGGTAAAATATTATCCTTGCCTATCGGCTAGTCTAGTAACACCTCCAATGCCTTGTTGACCTGTCCTTGCATCCATAGGATGCCTTCTGGGGTCCTCCTATGCCCTACTCAAGCCCTAATTCCTCTGTTTATCTACTATCCTTTAGGGATTAGCTGATAAACATGTCCATGTGCATGCCCTTCTACTAAACTTGATGATGGGATTCCAACTTCTGACCTTGGATGACTGTCATCATTTGTTTGTCTCCTCATAGACTCCCCAACTTGTTATCCTTCCCTTCTTGGCAACCTTTCACTGAAAACCTTGCCATGTCTATAATTCCATTCAAAATTAGATGAAGCCCTTCATGCCTTGTCCGTGAACACTTTCTTTGGTCTTCTTTTCCGAGTATTGAGTTTGGCATCCTCACTCCACCCCTTGGAGGACGATCATCATCCCTTGGAACCGTTTTCTTGAAAGCCTTTCTTGGTATGCCACAAAAATGGCACCCGAATCATAGGGTTGCCATTCCCCTTGGGTCTTATGGAGGAACACCACCAACCAACCTCTTGTGAATTCTTGCATGTCTTGTGTTACTCTCCTTAGACAGTGCACCTTCATCCAGGACACCATCAGTGTTTAGCATTGCTGAACAGCTCTGACCAATGTCACAGGCACAAAAGCTCCATGTCTTCTTTCAGCCCTAAAAACCTTTCATAGGAACAAACCTGATGGAAAATGCAAAGAAGAGATGGGAAGAAGAGAGAGTGATAACTATATTTTTTATATATTATTCATATAGTATAAAAAAGTACAATTCTTGGTAGCCCTAGGCATGGCTATGAAAAGGTAGTCTTGGACTCCAAAATACCTATTCTATGATCCAATCCCTAAAGGATTGAGATGATCCAAACAATGCTTGGCTGAGCCTTTATATAGGCCTTGGGACACCCCCATATGCTGGCTGACTGTTGTTGGCCAGCATAAAAAATATATAGAATATATTATCCTTGCTTCTGACTAGCCCAATAACACCTCCAAGGCCTTGCCAACCTATTCTTGAATCCATAGGATGCCTTTTGGAGTCCTCCCGTACCTTTTGCTCATACCCTAGATCCTTATTTATCTGCTACTCTTTAGGGATTAGCTGTGGGATAAGCATGTCCATGTGCATGCACATGACACAAAGAGACAAAACTATTGTCAATGTAGAGGAAAATGTGAGTGTTGTTGTAGAACACTAGAGAGATTGAGGCTCATGAGGTGGTGGCATCCTAGAGAGTGAAGACCTAGCTCTCTTCACATATATGTAGAGCTCCTCAAAATTCACCTCTCGTGGGAAAGTACTGTAGTGTATCTAGAGTATCTCTCAGATCTAAGATTGACGAGGGGATTATGCTCTCTATCTCACCAGTCTTGATCGTCTGGCCCTCTACATCTAAAACGCTCTCTAGTTGCATACTCTTAGAAACTTAAGTGTGGGTGAGTGTGCTAGTACTGGAAGGCATTGCTAGACCTATATGGTGGATGAGGCCCCATCCCTACATCATCCAAGATACTCTCTTGATAAAGGGCAAAGAAGCTTGTGATAGAGGCTTGAAAGGTAGAGGTATGGGAGGCATCATGTCCATGTCGTTGTGATGCATTAATCAAGCTATCCTTGCTCCGATGAAGCTCCATGAGGTATAGACCAAGACATCTCTGATAGGGACATTGTCATTGAGAACTTCTAGTGCTCAGAAGAGGTAGAACAAGGGTATCATACATCTAGCACCTCCACCCTAACTCCAAACATTAGCATGATTCTTACAGTAGCCAGTTCATTCACCCAATAAGTGCACACAACAAGTCCTTGTTGAGGTGTTCTTACAGTAGCCACTTCATTCACCCAATAAGTGCACACAACAAGTCCTTGTTGATGTGTTCTTCACAATTTCAGAGATGCTCAGCTTATACACCATGTTCCTCCTTTAAGCAAGGTTTTTCTATAGCTACCCCTTGATATGCTAATCTGCAATCAACTACTATATGAGTGGTAGCTTATTGACTAGCAGTTTAAGCAAATCCAATATCAAATTTGTAATTCTCTTCAGTATGAAACCGCCCCTTTCCTTGACTTCCTTTGCCACTTTTGTGCTTCTAATGCCTACAACTCTCCTAATGTGATTGGTTATTCCTTTAATAATAAGATATCTCTTCGGCACCTTGTGGGGAGTAAGGTTGATGTTGTGGTCTAGTTTTTGAGTGTGTATAGCAACAATGTTTGATGTATCCCTTGAGGGTGTGACCATGTTTCATTGAATCATGGTGTGTGCTTAATGTGCACGCTAATTGTAGGTTGTGGAGGGGAGGTGATAATCATGGTGACCTCCCCTTTTGGCTTGCCCCTATAGGTTTGGGAGTGATCATCATGTGTAGGGGAGGTGATGTGTTGCATGTGCAGAAGACTTCTTCTATGATCCAGCCCTAAGTCTGATGATGGAACACCTATAGACGCTTAATGAAATGATTAGATAGAGAAGAGAGAGATAGTTGGATATTGGTATTCAGTATATCACTATGTTACAAAAAGATGTATGACTTTACAACTTTATGAGGCCTTTGGCTTGCCAAAAAGGTGGCTGATGCACTTCTACTACCTACATGATGATTTAAGCCTAAAAGCGGGAATAGATGACTTTTACAAATGAAGCCTAGAGCTTATATGGGCCTGAATATGTTGGTCGGCCACATGTAGGGAATGTTGGCCTATTTATATGTCCACTCTATGTCCACCACATAATAAATTCAACATCAAATGTTCACACATGTGACCTTGATACTGTTCATATACTACCATCAATGCCCATGATGTTGCCGACTGCTTAGAAGACCATATCCTAGCCTTGATAATTCCCTAAATGTTGTCTAAACTAGGGAATATGCTGAATATGGTAAGTTTATGCCATGGCAGTAGCATGCACGTGACATCCCCTCTTGCTACTCTAACTGAACATCATCCACTTCTCAACTCCACTTCAAGTCTTGACGAATAAGTGAGTATCTGTTCCACTGTTGTCCCCATGTTTGCTATCCCTACTGGAACTGATGATGCCTATTGCTAGGCTAACTTATCATGCCTATTGCTAGGCCTTTGGAACATGATCTGAGAGCTAATTGATGTACTAGTTTTGAGTACATACTCCTAGAGAATGCTTTCCTCTAGCTTCGCTTGTTTGTAGACCACTCCATCTACTACCCTGGCTACTTTCTCTTAATGGATCTGTACACCTTCTTGAGACAATGTGCTTAGTGGTTGTTGAGCTTGATGCTCTGATACCAATGTTTCATGTGTGGAAGCCTTTGTGTATGATCCAGCCCTAAGCTTGATTATGAAACACCTATAGATGATTAATGGAATGATTAGACAGAGCAGAGAGAGAGAGAGTTGACTTTTGGTATATTCAGTATATTACTATGTTACAAAAACATGTATGACTTTACAACTTTATGAGGCCTTTAGCTTACCCAAAAGGTGGTTGATACACTTCTACTACCTACATGATGACCTAAGTCCAAAAGAGGGAATAGATGCTTTCTATAAATGAAGCCTAAAGTATTTCTCTTGATCTCTTGCATAGCCACTCAAAAAAGCATGGATTGTGAAACGCCACTGGGGCAGTGAGGGTCTCTCTCTCTCTCTCTCTCTCTCTCTCTCTCTCTCTCTCTCTCTCTCTCTCAAAAAAGATGATCTGACTCCACTTCCTTAGGAGCCTCCATGAAGTTTGCCGATGTCGTTCCTTCTCCACTGGGTTTGTTGTAGGAGTCTCTTGCCATGTGTCCTGGCTTTCCATAGTTGTGGCAAGTGAAGGTCCTTCCTCCTACTCTGCCTCTTCCTCGTCCTCGTCCTCCAGAGAATCCTCCTTGGGTGAAGAATGCTTTTTCTTCTCTAGCTATTGAGTCCAGCTATTTCTTCTCTTTGACCTTGGTCTCTTGCTCTAGTAGAGCTTCTTCTATCTCGTGGAGCTTCAATTTAGGTACATTCTTTAATGTTGCTACAATGTTTTCATATTCACCTTTGTCCACACTCTTTAGAAGCACTACTAGTGCCTCATCATCTTCTAACTTTTCGCCAATGGCTGCCAGTTGTTGCTTAATGCTTTTATATTTGTTCAAGTGTGTGATTAAAGGTTCACTTTCCTTCATATCCAGTTTGTAGAATTGCATTAACAGATTTATCTTTGAATTTTTTGCTTGAGTGCCAAATAATTTATTGAGTTCATCCCATGCATATTTTGCCCATTGTATCCCTGTGATGTGATGAATGATTTCATCATTTAAACTGAGTGCGATAAGTCCTAATGCTTTCTCATTCCTGCTCTTCCACTCTTTTTCCCCACTCACCTCTGGGCATTCATCTCTTCCCTCAACTAGCCCCCACAGATTTTTCCTCATGAGCAAATACATGGTTTTTGTTTGCCATGTATAAAACTGCTCCCCATTAAATTTGGCTATCTCTTATGCCGTGGTTATTACCTCTTGATCCAATTTCAAGATTAAAGGGCAGTGTCTACCCTTTTACAACTCAATCTAGTGTTTAGGTGATGATTACAACAACAGATTTATCAGCATAAATTCACTAGAAATTACATAAAACCAAGGGTAACAAATCTGTACTGAATGGTTGGAGTACCAAACCATCTTTGAATTATAATTTGAAGTTATAAGGATCTGTATCAGATACCCAATGGTTAATTTGAACCCTCAATTGCACCAAAATATAGTGATTAGTGTTGATTAATCATTGATTAACAAAATAATCCTCTGTTTTGTGTGCAGAAAAGAGAGTATGCGGGGAGTCCAGATCAACCCCTTTCAAAGCCATCAATAGCAGTTAGACTAGTAGAGGATTAAGCCAAGAAACACAAGATTTGACCAAACATTGAATGCTTAATCTCTGTTTTACACCAAAGTCACCTACAGATTTGATGCAGAGCTTGGATCTCACTGTAGACTTGATGAAATCAAAAACTGTCTTCTCCAACTTTTGTAGAGCACCTTGAAAACCCTTGGGGCCAAGAGGAATTAGACCAATGTCTTCTGTGGAGGAGTAGATCTGCAGTTTTCTTCAAGACACAAGCGCTTCAAAAAATGCGAAAATCAGGAGCATGCGTCGACGGTTTGCAGATTTGATTAGATGGGCTGAAGCACAAGGAGTATGGCTACATGTGGCTAAGAGGTTTTGGGCCAATGTTGTGTGAAGGGAGAGAGAGCTCCTCCACCAGTAGCAGGGTGTACAGAGGTTAATTGAAAAAGAGCTAAAAATTTGATTTTTTTTCTAATCCTAATTAACTAGGTGATTAGCAAGATAATGGGCTCATAAATTTGATGGATTCTAAGCTAGGCTCTGATACCATGTTAAATTTGCAGCAATGTGATGAGCTATGGTGGATCAAATGCTAGAATCCATATCATTAACAAAGAGATTAGATGATGATTAAGATGAGATTAGTGAGCAATTAATTGATAACTTAATATAAGCATGGATAATCAAAAACTAGCAAATTCTCATTAGGCCAATGCCTCAATTTATAGAGTTTACATCCAAGCATCTAATCCCACCATTGATCTCTCCTTAATTCACTCCACCTCTTTGCTTGATTCTCTCCACCTCTTCCCAGAATATCTCCACACATCCTAAATCTTCTCATGCTACCCTTTATTCTCTCCCAGTAGATACTTCTCACCTTTTCACAGCTTCTCTCTCATTTACAGATTCTCTTTTACAGCCTCTTGCTAAGGGCTTGTTCCCGCACACACCCTATTCACTTGTATATTTCAACACCTCCCCTCAAGTGAATAATCTTAGCACACCTGGACCCTATACCAAGTTTCCCTCTTACTTGGTAGTACAACCAGTGCCTCAAGTCCCTAAACTCATAGTCCTTGACACACACTCTCTCTCTCTATGTGTCCAAGACTACTACAAGTGCCCGTGACCTTGACTAAAGTGCTCACACATACATCTACCACATGGCCTACATCATCGGTGGCTCAGAGGTGGTTTTACTCTATTGGGGCAGGTTACATTGGGTTGTGGGGTTTCTCTCTCTCTCTCTCTCTCTCTCTCTCTCTCTCTCTCTCTCTCTCTCTCTCTCTCTCTCAGAAAAGATGATCTGACTCCACTTCCTTAGGAGCCTCCATGAAGTTTGCCGATGTCGTTCCTTCTCCCCACTGGGTTTGTTGTAGGAGTCTCTTGCCATGTGTCTTGGCTTTCCATAGTTGTGGGCAAGTGAAGGTCCTTCCTCCTACTCTGCCTCTTCCCCTCGTCCTCATCCTTGAGAGAATCTTCCTCGGGTGAAGAATGCCTTTTCTTCTCTAGCTGTTGAGTCCAGCCATTTCTTCTCTTTGACCTTGGTTTATTGCTCTAGTAGAGCTCCTTCTATCTCGTGTAGCTTCAATTCAAGTATATTCTTTAATGTTGCTACAATGTTTTCATATTCACCTTTGTCCACACTCTTCAGAAGCACTGCTAGTGCCTCATCATCTTCTACTTTTTTTCCAATGGCTGTTTGTTGTTGCTAAATGCTTTTATATTTGTTCAAGTGTGTGATTAAAGGTTCACTTTCCTTCATATCCAGTTTGTAGAATTGCATTAACAGATTTATCTTTGAATTTTTTGCTTGAGTGCCAAATAATTTATTGAGTTCATCCCATGCATATTTTGCCCATTGTATCCCTGTGATGTGATGAATGATTTCATCATTTAAACTGAGTGCGATAAGTCCTAATGCTTTCTCATTCCTGCTTTTCCACTCATTTTTCCCACTCACCTCTGGGCATTCAGCTCTTCCCTCAACTAGCCCCCACAGATTTTTCCTCATGAGCAAATACATGGTTTTTGTTTGCTATGCATAAAATTGCTCCCCATTAAATTTGGCTATCTCTTGTGCCGTGTATAAAACTGCTCCCCATTAAATTTGGCTATCTCTTGTACCGTGCTCATGAATGATGTGAAGGGGGTCTTACCTTGATCCAATTTCAAGATTCAAGCGCAGTGTCTATCCTTTTACAACTCAATCTGGTGTTTAGTAGGTGATGATTACAACAAATTTATCAACATAAATTCACCAGAAAGGGTAACAAATCTGTACTGAGAAGCAAGCGCATCTACAAGCCATTTAACCTTCACTAAGTAATCATTTATACTCAGCTTTCCTCTGCTCACATTATGCAGCTCTTGCTTTATCTGTTACATCTTTCGAGCTTGGGTCTTTATGTTGTATATCTTCACCAAGGTGTCTCAAGCCTCCTTACGCATTTGTGCATCTTGTATGGGCAAAATCGTACAATTTGTCACATTGATACACAACCCCAGCACACCTTTTTGGCTCTTTTATGCCATGATTTATATGCTTGCACTTGCTATGGGGTTGAATTTTCTTCAATAATCTAGACTAGCTCCTTTTCATCACTTGTGATGAACTCCCAATATCCTTTTCCATAAGGAAATTGGTCATCCCAAACGATCCACCTTCTCACTCACAATCTATGAGTGAACCCAACTATATGAGCTAGCGCTATAACTATGTGATGCAGTAATCTAAATATGGATGTCACACATCTTGTCAACCACTAGCGACATATCAACCATAATCTCACCAACCGTGCCAGAGGCATGGTGGAAGTTATCACCGGGGTGGATCGTCAATGTCCGTAGCACTAGTTGAGCTTGATATCTCAACACTTGCCACACTATATTCCTAGCTTCTTGGTCTCTTTGCTCCCTGTTCTAGGTGAATACATATGATGGGTTCTACAAGGATAGCACTTTTACTTCTCTCAAGAGGCATTGATTCACTTTGAGTGGACATGGCCTCTAATGAAACTTGATGCTCCTTGCTAATCGGGTCTACTATGCAGGAGGAAAGTTAGACCTCACCTTTTTATCTGTACATTGGTTCTTCATTGGATCAAAGTGAGAAGTCACATTCAACCCTAGACTACTAGGTTTTAAAGTTATGTCTACCTGGGAGTTCCTTTCTTCGTTAACTCTTGAGGCTTCTTGTCCTTAGTTGGCAGTGGGCGAAAAGAATTCCCCCCTACCTAGACCCTTTAGTATCCCTTGCCTCTGATAATTTTTGGATAATAGGTGTTACCCTCTTCATTAAAGTACACGGTTTGGTTGATGGCTTGATGATAAGACCTCCTGACCAGGGAAGCTGGGGGGATCTCAAGGATTCGTTGAATTCCCTATGAGTAAATATGCCCTTAGCTTTAAAGGCTTGAACTATCTTCTCCCTCTCATCTTTAACTTCTTCAAAGAACAAGGAAGAGACCTCACCATCACTAGTGTTGCTGGAGCTTGAGTTGTATTCCTCATCTTGGGTGTCTTCCTCTTCTTCGGAATCCTCCTCAAAATACTCTTCCTCAGCATACAAAGATTGTCTACTTACCATATCAAACTTCTTTTTGTCTCCTTTTCGGTTATAAAGAGTAATAGTACCACATCCCCAGTTCTGAATTGCCTTGGTTACTTGCAGCCATTGTCTTCCAAGTATACATAACATGACAATTAACAAGCATTTTAACACTGAATACTTCCACCTCAAAGTCCTTTATAACCCGCAAACACTTTACTCTAGATTGATTGGCCAACCTAATCCTGAAACATGATGAGTGCTTTCTGATATCTAGCCCCAACTTGGTCACACAATCTTGAGTGATAAAACACACCTATGCACCCCCATCAATATAAGCCTCACCAATGCTTCATTTCTTATGCCAGGCATCAATTGTAGGGCATATATCAGGCATCTCATTCAGTGCTAACACTTTCACTGAACCTCTACTAGGCTCCCTTTTTATTGGATTCACTGCACTCTTCCATTGTCTCTTAAGCTTAGGACATATTTCCATAAGTTAACCAAAGGTTATGTCAGCCTCTCTTCTCATCAAATCAGTCCTTAAACTGTAATTTTGTTGCCCCTCTCCCAAATGGAAAATCTATTGCATTGTAATGCTGCCTAGATCTCCTTTTCTTCTTCTCTTTGGCACCGTCGCCTTCATCCAGCTTCCCTTTCTTTTTGGTAGGACCTTCACCACTACTTGCATGTTCTCTTGTAGTCCTCTTACCCATAGGCATCATCAATTCATCTGAATTAGCCCCAGCTTCCTCTAAATGAATCACACTCACAACCTTGGTCTTCCCTTTTTCCTCAAGAGTGAGGCCACTAGATCCTGGATCCCCCTTGATCTCAATTGCATAATCCTGAGCTCAATTTGGTAAATGTGAAGGCAAAGGAAACATATCACCACCCATTCTCCTTGTTTTATCAAATTGAGGGCTTTTATGACCCCATTCTCCACAATTATAACATTGAAACATCTCCCCTCTTCCATTGAAACATCAAATTGAGGGCTTTTATGACCCCATTCTCCACAATTATAACATTGAAACATCTCCCCTCTTCCATTCATGCCCCTACCTCTGCCACCTAAGCTGTCCCATAATTACTATAACCACGTCTATAGCCATAACCTTGGCCTCTTCCACCACCCATCATATTTATATTTTTCATCAACCCAATCATCTCTTTCATCTCTTTATGAAAATCATCAGCTCCTCTTGAAGTTGCATTACCCAGTCCATGAGAAACCTGTTCACCATGCCCTGGTAATGCCTCTCTGGTAAGTCCTTGGTCTCTCCATCACCTTCACTTTCATCTTGGGTTCCGTATCCATCCCAAGCTTATTCAAGCACTGCATCTTCCACTCATTTTTTGCCACCTCAACTACCTCTTCAAAGCTTCTTGGCTTCTTCAACTCCGAGTTCCATCGCAAGCTACTCTTCAAACTACCAAGAAACATATCTTTCTTCAACATGGGATGAGGATTTTCACCTCCAAGGGCCATACACCACTTCTCCCAAGACTCATTGAATTGCTTCAGGAATGCATCTACACTTTGGTCTTCACTCTGCACAAGACCCTGTATTGCATGCCATACCATGTTTGGATCCTCCACCCTCCTAAATCTCTCCAAAAATGCTTGCTTTGGCCCATCATATGTTACTCCCTCAACCAATTCCTTGCATCTCCCTTCAAACAATAATATAAGATCCTTAGCACCATTGCTAGGTCCTGCTTATTTGCAAGCAAGCAAGCAAACTCCATTTTTTCCACAAAATCCACATATTTAGACAATGAGGTTGCTGCTTGTTTGATGCTCTTGTGGATTGTATACTTCCCTTGCCTACTCAAGGGTGGTGCCCTACTCAGTCTTGGGAGTCATCTTATTGACTAGGGAAGGTGAGAAAGTTATAGAGAGGCTTCATAGTGCTGCATTTATCATCATCCTCTTGAGCGATCATGTAGATGCTAGTAGTATTTGCTTGCAAAACACCATACAAGAAAACATTCTTTACATTCATCTGATGCAAAGACTAACCTTCATTGTTGGCAGCCATAGGAATGACATCTCTCACGGTTGCTATTCTTGCAACTAGGCTGAATGTCTCCTCATAGTTAATGCCATAGATTTACACATAGCCCTTGGAAACCAATCTTGCCTTATACGTGCTCACTGATCCATCCGAGTTATGCTTAACCTTATACACCAACTTACATCCAATTGCCTTCTTTTCCTTAGGCAAAGACACTAACTCTCATGTATTTGCATCCAATGTTGCCATCTCCTTATCTATGGCATCTTTCCATTTTTTATTTCTAAGAGCTTGCTCAAATAAGTGGGCTCCAATTCTTATATTGCTTTAACCATGTACGCATAATGATGGGCTCTATGTCCATCATATCTCAACCTACAAGAAGGTATCTAACCCTCGTAAACTTGTGTATACCTAAATCACTGCTAGGTGTCCTCAAAATAACCCTAGTTCTCCTTGCACCAAGAGTAACCACTGATGGAATGCCAAGCTCCTTATCAAGGCACTGCTTAGAGCCACTAAAGTCACCATCCACATATGAGTAACCTCCTAATAGATCACGCACAAAAGGTTGATCCACATATGAGTAACATGTTGATAGATCACACACAAAATGTTGGTCCACATATGAATAACCTAATAGATTAGGCACAAAAGGTTGATCCACCTTTTCCTTCCCTTTCCGTGATACATGTGTACCTACATTTATCCTTAAGCTACTTGACCATGGACTAACATTGGATCCACTACCAGATGTTGGTAGTAAAAGCCTTCAACAAATAACATTATATGCACAAACATAGAGAGATAAAGGATACCATTAAATTCATTGCTTGCTTGAGAACATTCATGCCCAATTACAAGAAGATGAAAGTGGTTATAACTCCATGCACGTATATGGGGATACGAAAAGGTGGAATGTGAAAGGTTATAAAGCCTAAGGTTCTAAGAGTGCATTCACATGGGTATCTAATATGTGGCTAAATCACCAATTAACACATATCACATCCAATGGGTTAGATACAAATCCAAAGTAGGAACCCACATATATGATAGGTGTATGCTAGAAATGAAATCCCATGAGGTAAATGCAATACCAGGTTATATCGTACAATATGAAAATGAAGAACCATGCATGAATAATAATGTCCACATCCCAAGAACGAAATGAGACATGATAAACTACATGAAACACCAACATCAGCATCATAGGCCAAAAGTAGCCTATCACCAAAAAGATATGTCGATGAACAAGCACTGGCAGCTGGAACATATATACTAAAAATGGTACCACATGAGAAAACTGTGTTAAAGAAGCACATGGTGAAAGACCATCCCCATAAAACCATGCCAAATAGGATCATCCTCCAAAGAGAACACCATCAAATATGAATGATCCACTAGAAATATGCTTCTCCACTAGAACATCATTTAGAGCATCATAATACTCTAACTTGGACACAACGTCATAAAAGATATCATCATTAAAATAATGTTTGTCATGATCATCATGACTATGATCCACATAAATAACATTATGAAGAACATGTGTGTCATCAATCCAGGTGATAGAATAAATATGCTCCTTCCTCCCTATGCACTGCATAGCACAAGGAGGGTCTTCAAAAATATATATCCCATGTCAGAGTCAAATAATATAAACACATAGAACCATAAATGTATAATATCCACATGCCAATAGTATAGAAAAATCCATACTCTCCTGCTACAACATATAATCCATAAGCATATGCCTGAACATCCATCATAAAAGAGCATACAAAAATTTCCATAAAGATCTACATGTCTTATTACCACCAGCACATGCAATAAGTTGAATATATCTCTTGTGATGAATAGTTTTAAACCCACTTCTACATGGATAGGCAAATCAATCCCATCATGCCTAACAAAATAATGGGATAAACCCTCCATCATATGGAAAAATCCATCAACATGGATCCCGTCATGTAAAAAACCATCATGAATATCACCATGGATCACCATAGCATAATTAAAAATAATATCATGAGAAATAACATCATAATGGACAATATCATCACCATGATGATCAAGAGAAACAAAACTTGCATAATCACTACGTCACCATCATCATGATAAAAAGAATCATCATAAGTAAGCACATCATCCATGCATAATGCATGATCAATAAAAACACCATCAACCTGATCAACATGAAGATCAATATCATGAGAACCTGGAGAACCATCAAATAAGATCACATCAATGTGGTCATCACCATCATGCTTAGTAGGCTCAATAGATGGAACCTCCAAATTTGGATCACAAACATAGTAGGCCCAATAGATGGAACCTCCAAATCTGGATCACGAACATAGTAGGCTCAATAGATGGAACCTCTAAATTTGGATCATGAACATCTGAAACACAGCTGCAAGAACAACATCCTCAATAGACCCAAAGATAGGCCTCATATCTACATCAATGCGAGAAAAGACTAGCTCTTCGAGATCATTAAGAATCTGGATGAGATCATCATGCACCATGTCACCATGTATCACCAAATCACGTGGAAAAACATTAGCATAAACATGAGAAGAAACCTTGCTATCATCAACCAAATCTAAAACTGCATCATGTGGTGAAGGAGATTCAATCACATATGAATCATATAACATGTGTCTCTTTGCAAGAATGTTATGAAGAGATCTCCCAAAAAATCCATGTGAGGTTGCCTCATCACCACCACGAGACACATCATTAGGAACATCAAGAATCACATCGGCAAGTCCATGCCCAAACTACATACCATCATGGTAATCTTGAGCATCTGCCAAACTGAACTCCTCCTGGCACTTCCGATCTTCCTGGTTCTCCCATCATGCACTCTTAATTCCAATCATATCCATGCCAACATAATGGAAAACAAGTTCAACATCATGATCACTACTTAACTTTGAGTCACTCTCATAGATTTTCTCTAACTCCTCTATGGATAATTGTAATGTTTCTATCCTCCTCAAACTCAAACAAGACTTATGTCTACTCCTCTCACGATAATCATAAGCATCATCCAATGTGTCAAGGAAGTCTGGCAATTTATCTCTAGGTTTCTCCAATTTTTTAGATGAAGATGATTTGCGGAAAGATGTAATGATCCCATATGACTCCTTTGCTAAATCCACCATGCACCAAGATTTGCATCCATCTCCCTTTACGACAAGGCTCACACATATATTAGCATGCTTTAGTTTTATGATCCTTGTCTAGGAAAATTGCACACCCTTTTTTTCTCCTTCTTCTTCCTAATCGCAATGATGAGGAGTGTGGGCTCTCATGAATATCGCACCATGTCGATGCGAGACCAAGACCACACATCACAAGGAGAGCTTGGTGCTATACCAAGATCCAAGCAATGCACAAAACCTAGGTGCCTCCAATCGTCAACACTGGATATGGAATCAAAAGAAATATAAATTCACAAAATGTGGCTACCCACATGGCTCAATGGAGGCGACATAGAATTGTACATTATTGGAATGTGCTTTTTCTACACGTGAACAAAAGCCAAGGATTTCACTATGTAATGTAAAATTGATTCAAATTTTGGTTTAAGGTGGATTTTAACCTTAGTGCATACTACTTCTTTTTTGCGGATCATTAGGATGTCAACTGGAATCCACTCTACTTTGACATCGGATGTAGTTTAAATCAGCTTATGACTCAGACTCGGAATTTGGATTGAGCTTGGACTTTAAATGCGGTTCAAATAACCTTCGACTCTCAGGCTCAAACTTTGGATTGGGCTTAGACTTTAGCTCACTTCAGATTTGGTGCAGATTCGTCAACCCCCATCATGCTCGTCACTACTAGGGTCACCTTGTATTAATTGCTAGCCACTTGAATGACATCACACTTGTGTCACCGTACATTGATTGCATGAAATGAATGCCACCAAGAAATCAATGCCAATCCCTTGTCCATCACCAACATCTCACTCTAGGACATCACCACATCCACCCATTGTTGATTACATCCACCATCATCGGCGGTGACCTCTTGGGGTTCTTTTGAAGTGTGTTTTCCAAAGTGTTATCGACAAAAGCCTTCAACAAAAAACATTATATGCACAAACATAGAGAGATAAAGGACACCATTGAATTTATTACTTTCTTGATAATATTCATGTCCGATTATAAGAAGATGAAAGTAGTTATAACTCCATGCACGTATGTGGGGATATGAAAAGGTGGAATGTGAAAGGTTATAAAGCCTGAGGCTCTAAGAGTGCATTCACATGGGTATCTTATATGTGGGGATATGAAAAGATGGAATGTGAAAGGTTGTAAAGTGTGTGTGTGTACGTGCGTGCGTGCGTGCGTGTATGTTGAGAGCTTGATGCTTGCATGATTCTTGTCTTGTGATTGGCTAGTTGTGGAGAATGAGAGAGACACACACACACACACACACACACACACACACAGAGTAGGCGAAGAGAAAGCTTTCTAGCTTCCTTCTCTTATGAGATTAGATTATAATAAGGAGTCCAAGCAATTGGATTGGTAGAGCTTAAGGTTTGGACACCCCTTGAGGCTTCCATTCCCACGATTCAATGCACTTTTATGCTTTAGATGGGTTCATACTTCTAGTTGATAATGCTTGTTGAGGAACTACAACTTTCATAAATACCTTGTTTTAACCTAAATTTTCTAGAATCTTCCATTGGTTTTTTCCCCTAGTTTATATCCCCTATAAGTACCTAAACGTGGACTTTTATAATGATCTAATTAAATTGCCCTTATAAGAGTGATTACAACGAAGCCTATAGTATTCTTTCTTCACGGGTAAACCATCCATGCCGTAGAGATTTTGTCCTTAGAATTTGGGGAATTCTCTTAATGGATTGAATAGAACATTTGATTCATTATTTTTCATCTTAGTAGATGTAGTGAGTTTTCCATCCCATAGATGCAAGCAACTAACCAAACTTCTCGAGAGCTAAACCCTTCCACTTAATGTGATATTCAATGAAAGTTGTATTCCTTAGTACCCTCTTCTTGGTGGGTAATAAACTCCTCTAGAGGTAAAACCTTCCATTTAATAAGATATTCAATGAAAGTCCCATTCCTTAGTACCCTCGCTTGGGTTCCAAGTATCTTCTTATACAAATGTAATGAATCTCTCCTTTCTCATCCACTAGGGCACCTCATTCATGACTATCAAGATAGGTGTATAATATTTTGAGAGAAACATGGAATACATAATGCATTCTAGTGTTAGAAGGTAGCACTAGCTAGTATGCAACTTGTCCACCCACTTAACAACCTTGAAAGGTTCAAAATATCTATGAGCAGGCTTAACATTAGAAACTTTCTTTGGGGAAGAGGGTTTGGATTTATAAATCCTCAAATAAATGTAGTCACCCTCTTTGAAATGCTTAAATTGACAAGTGTGAACACTTGCCAAATTACTTCTACTCTATCCTTAAAAACTTGGTAAGTGTGAAGCAACCTTTTAACACATGCCAAATTACTTCTACATCTTAACTAATAATAATTAACTTTAATATCTATTTAAAAAAAAACCAAGAACATATGCTAAGTAACAATCTAATCTTCTCTCAACTCCCTCTGTCTCTCCACACACAATAAGAAGCAAAGAGAAAGAAGACAACTAGAGAATACATTTAGCACAAAGGGGGATTGTGTCCATTCATTATGAGATAAAACTAGCCATTATTCACACTTGGGTGCCCCCATAACTCTTAACCTAACTAACTGATTTTGGTATGGCCATATTTCTCATAAACTGATACAACTTTAATAGTGCCTTTGCTTGCTATTCTTCACTCTCGTGTGTGGCGGAGAGCATCCAATTTGTTGATGCGAAACAGAATCAACATCCCCCCCTACTTGATGTAGATTACATCCTCAAAATCTGGTTATGGCCTCAAAGCAATCATCATCAAGTTTATATTTCTAATGGTTTCGCCCATTGACTGGAGCTTTTTGAGTACACATTTGAATTAGGGATACAATGTCTAAAAACTTATTTACACCATGTCTTCAAATGTTTGGTGCGAGTATAATGACAGATATCTAGGGTGATGATAATAATATTCAACTCCTTTGTTGGCCTATGTTCATGTCATAACATAACACTTCTAGATCACAACCTTCACATCTCCTTTTGGCTAGTCTATGAGAACAATTAGCTTCATGAATCATGATTTGCTACTATAGCTGGATCGGTATCCTTTTCCAAGCTCTAATCCATAATAAAAGTTTTCACCTTTGCTTTTTCAAGGTGTTAAACATCTAGACAGTTATAGCATATGTGTGAATCACATGCCTACTCACCTTGAAACTCTAGTAGGATAAATTATCTTTTCATTGGCATATATATATATATATATATATATATATATATATATATATATATATATTAGATGTACCCTCAATGTTAGGATTTTAACAAATGCATCAATTGATGGTAGATTCACAATATCATATTCTATACTTATATATCCTCCTCTTGTATGAACCAAATTCTTCTGTTTCCACATTATGTATTGAGGGGATCCCTAAGATGCTCATAAAGTTAGACAACCTAGAGGGCTCACCGATGTGAGTGGCTAGAAAATTAATCTTAGACCTTAATAGTTGATGAACAAGTTCTTAGGGGAGAAGCCCAATTTTTTTTATAGAAGAATATAATGAGATCTACACCTAAGGATGTGATGATTAAGGTCTTGCATGCCATTCATCACTCTTACTCACATTGGGTTAGGGGGAGAGTGGATGAGCATGGCCACAACACTCTAGAACCTTATCCTTGTCTTTTTATGGAAATATGTGAATGAAGGGGGCCAATGCCATTCATGGCTAGGTTCTTTCTACAATGTTGATGAGACTTGTAACATTGTGGATGACATTGATGAACGATTCCCAACCTATCATAAGATTCTTGTTCATAGATGTTTAATCTTTTCCAAACCTAATAAACAAATGAATTCTATGGTTTCCTCTAGAAAAAATATCTTTGATGTACTTCCTTAGGTTTATCCACATCACCTTTCATCTACATGATGACATGATACATGTTCACTAAGGGTCCTCTCAATGTCATATCGTCATAAGCATATTGGGATGACTTAATATTACATACATATGAAGCATTGGCTACATTAGGAATTCAAATAATTATTATTTTTACATATGAATCAGTAGTTACACTTGATATCCCTATAATTATAAACTAAAGTTCTATGGCTAAACCCATACCTAGCCAATCTTGCACACTTGGTATGGCTAAACCCATACCTAGCCAATCTTGCACACTTGGTACTGAACTCACTTTTATCAATATTATATGTTGGTTTTTTCTTTATCTCTTTACTTCGAAAATAAATTTAGTCATTGGATCTTATTATTTATTCTTTAACCATACCTTTGAGCTTCTTGGAAGCTCTTAAATATTGGTACAAAATGGAGACAAAGTTTTAAAATATTTTGTTGGGTGTGATGAGAATTTTAATCATTATAGTTTTCCTGATCCAATTTCTTTAAAAAAAATATTACAACATTCATAATAGCTTCAAACTTGGGTTATAGCAAACCAAAAAGTAAATATCTGCAAGAATTAATTTATCTACCCCATGAATGGTACTATAGGAATCTATATTAAACATGCCTTTTTTAACGGTGCAAGATCCCATAACAATTACACAATTTGGTTTTAGGAAATTTTCTATAGCCCAGGGGCCATTTTCATGGTTAATGTACCAAGTGTTACATAAAGTTTGCTTTTCTAGGATTGGATCTAAAATATTTTGTTGGGTGTGGTGAGATGAGAATTTTAATCCTTATAGTTTCCCTGATCCAATTTCTTACAAAATTTTGTTACAACATTAATAATAGCTTCAAGCTTAGGTCTGCAAACCAAAAAATAAATATCTGCAAGAATTAATTTATCTACCCCATGAATGGTACTATAGGAATCTATATTAAACATGCCTTTTTTAATGGTGAAAGATCCCATAGTTACACAATTTGGTTTTGGGAATTTTCTATACAGCCTAGGGGCCATTTTCATGGTTAATGTACCAAGTATAAAGTTTTAGTTTCTAGGATTAGATCTAGATATTAGAATAAATTAAATCATGTACCCATCAAATTTGATGAAGCAATAGTTAGTTCCACACATGAATGTCCACAAACTAGATAGTCTCAACCAATTGGATAAATTATTACTGATATCTAAGTGAATTAAATTTGATGTACCCCAAATTTGATGAAGAAATAGTTAGTTCCATATAGGAATGTCCACAAACTAGATAGTCTCGATCAATTGGATAAATTATTAATGTTATCTAAGTGAATTAAATTTGATGTAGCCTAAATCAAGGAATAAAGAGTCTTTTAAACTTGATGTACCCCAATCGAGGAATAATGAGAGTATTAAATTGATGAAAACATTTTTACAATTTCAACTCTACTCCAAACCAACTATAAGTATAAGAATTATGAACCAACTATGAGTATAAGAATTATCACTTCAATAAAGGAAAACATGTAATGAATTAGCTGTTTGATGGATGCTCGTGACTCATATATGATGGATCTATAAAGGATACAACATTCTTGGTTTAGTTGGGGATGCATTTACAACCTAGTGTTATTGCTTCACCATAATGGATTAGTATTGTGGGTGATGTCCATGTTAATACTATTAATGCTAGGGTGATGCTAGTATTATTGGAGCATTGATATTAGGATTTATTAACATGACTTTGATTGATTGTTATAACTAATACTTTGAAATGTCTTGGATTAGAGTATAGGTAACAATGGTGGAATAGTGCAATATTATTGCTTGGTTAAGAATTGGTGAAATGGCACACAAAAACTCATTAAGGTGTTCACGAAGTAGTAATTTTGGCCATGTTCCAATCTCGTTCTTTGATATGGTATCATTCCTATTTTGGCTTTAACTGAGCATTGTGTTTGTATTGGCAATGTGTATCATGTTCATATGTCATGTGAGTAGTGACTTCTATTTATTTCAAGTGTTGAATAAAGTGGCTCATGTGGGTAGTGGCGTATATTCATGTCATGTGAGTAGTGGCTTATATTTATTTCATATGTCATATGAGTAGTGGCGTATATTCATATGTCATGTGAGTAGTGGCTTATATTTATTTCATATGTCATATGAGTAGTGGCGTATATTCATATGTCATGTGAGTAGTGGCTTATATTTATTTCATATGTCATATGAGTAGTGGCGTATATTCATATGTCATGTGAGTAGTGGCTTATATTTATTTCAAGTAATGGATTATTTTAAGTGTAGAATAAAGTGTGCTTGACATTAAGGTTAATTTTGGATATAAAATAAACCAAATTTTGTAATATTGGCTCCATGGGTCTAATTTTAGAATCTAATTTAAATATTAACCGAGTTGGCCACTAACTAGTGGTGATTGCACCCAATGCTTGTGTCGTGCACTTCTTCTTATTCTTCATACTTTTATGTTTTAAATCAATATTTGGACTATGGTTAATGTGAGTAAAGTTTAATAGTTTTACACATGTTTCATTCCATGAGACGTATATTACAAGATAAAGAGAAACATCAGAGACTACAAACACCAAAGCAAACATAATGAATATGGCTTTA
This sequence comes from Cibotium barometz, assembly GCF_041138505.1. Classification (NCBI taxonomy): domain Eukaryota; kingdom Viridiplantae; phylum Streptophyta; class Polypodiopsida; order Cyatheales; family Cibotiaceae; genus Cibotium; species Cibotium barometz. Next base: position 17,712,247 of record NC_141081.1, read on the forward strand.
AATTTAGGTGTTTTTCTTTGCTGGTTCATGACATAACTTATAACTTGCTATTTTTTCTAATCTCTTACAAATGTAGGCGAGAAATCTAGGATTGAGAAAGCTAAATAGATAGAGAATGGATATCATGTATGTGTTGGAAAAGCATTCACAATCTCCTTTTGGTTTGAGAGTTATCATCTTGCTACACCATAATTGGTGTAACATGTATAGAGATTCAATAAAGTAATAGCTCATCAAAATTTAGATATTGACATTTAATCTAGCCACTATATATTAATAATAAGATTTTGATTCACTTAAGCCTTTGATGGGTGAGGAAAATTTTGGTACTTGTTAAAAATGGAGACCAATCGTAGAATGCACTTTTCCTTGTAGCATATTCCAAATCAAAATCTTGCACCTCTTGGACCATGTAAACTCTTTCATACCTTTTTTATAAAAATAATAAAAAATAAAAAATTGTTCCGCTAGGCTTATTATCTTTTGACTTATATTTGCAATACTGAATCCTAGATTTCTTATTTTTTTTTAACAAACATCACTTTTCATCCCTAAACATAAAATCAAGCAATACCACGAGTCAAATATTTTCTTTAGATCCTCAATTTGTAAATCAATCAAGATTTATTTCTCCAATTAGGGAAGCGACTCTTACCATTATTAAGAATATATCTAATAGGGAGATCTAATGGAAGTCGTGGCAGTCTTCTTCAAGAAAAAATAAAAAATAGCATTCAATGTATAGGATCACAAATATTTTTTCCAAAGCCACATCAAATCTAGATGAGGAATTTATTCTTCTCAAAATGCCTTGTATTTCAAAATTAAAGAGAGAAGTTGTTTGTTGAACATGAAGTGAAATATGCATATAGGCATTTTCTTGGTAAAGTTTTCCATGGGAGTGGAATCTTATGCTATGTCTCAATTTCTTGTTTTTGGTAGAAGCCCAATTTTCAATCTGTTTCTTATAACTATATCTACCATGTAGTTGCTCCTTATAGCTAATACCAATCATGATGCTCTCCTCGTCAGCTAGATAGCTACCGATGTAGTTGCTCATGTCACGTGACTACTCTTGATGCTCTCCTCACCATCTGATCCAACTCATCCACTGCTAAAACTGTCTGCAAAGTTGGGTTCCTTATATAATATACATCATTTAAAAGGACGGGTCTTGTGTTATTCTCACTTGTCAATCTAGTCCTTATTTACATTACTTTCCAAAAAACAGACTTGGTGTTAGCAATAAAATTTGTTCCTTTAACTTTAAAAAAACTTCATTTATGGTTAATTTCTCTAAAAAAAGTCTAGGTATGAGAGTGAAGTTCCCATGGACATATCCGAATATTTAACTTTTTTTTAAAAACTTCATTTCTTATGGTTAATTTCTCTAAAATCTAGTCTCGGTCAGAGGGAGAAGTTTCCATGGACATATCCAAACATTTCAATACTCTTCCAATTATCTTTTAAAATTTGATAGACTGGAAACCCTACAAAGGTTAACCTTTGTATTCCATTAGTTAAGCATTTCCCCCAAAAAAAAAAGTGGATAACAAGAAGACTACTATCAAATTGACTTTTTCTTTTATTCTATAAGCCTAAGAGAAACAGATAGGCCATGGCTTGAAAATCCACCACATTAGTTTGTATATTGGAATTCCTAAAAGTATAGATCTATGACTTATCTAGGAATTTTCTATTCCAAATGATATCAAGGCTTAACCCAAACAAAACTATCACGTTGATACAAAGAATAATACTAAAAGTTACGTGAATGACTTGTTTTACTAATAGATAACGTATTGGTGATTTTTTTTTCCCCACACCAACTATGAGTAGTCTAGATAAATTGCTAAATAGTAGGTGAGAAGCAACATGTGGTATTCTTATCTTTCTAAACATGCTTTCGACCACATGCAAAAAGCCACCTCTTATGGGAAGTATAGCTACACCAAGTTAGGTTTTGATTTAAATGTTGTACCTTAAAAATTATACAAAAGACGAAAGTGCAGAGACCTTACGAAAGTTATGTAATGCCGCTTGAAACCCATATCTCAAGGTTTGTTGGTCATACCTTATGCAGGATATAGTGTCGAGTGGTTGGTTTCTCTAGTCATGTTCATGTGGTCAACACAATGCAATCTTGGACATTACTTTTTTGGCCCTTAGTTTTGATCTAATGGCTCCCTTTTTTTTTGTTATAGGATTATGTGTCATTTAAAATTAGAATGCCATGGATTTAATTGACTTAAATGCATATTTTTGTCTTGTTTTGAAAATGACTCAAAATGATTTCAAGTTAGTTTTTTGTAAGTGTAATTAATGTTCAATCTATAAAGTAGGAGGTCACATTTTGTAAATGGTTATATATTTTTAATCTTTGAAGGGCATGACACCACAATACATGAATCTTGGGCTATGTGTTTGCACTTTATGATGTATTCCTCTCACTATGGTGTTTGTCAATGTTGGTGTGGCCAATTATAAATCTCTCTCTCTCTCTCTCTCTCTCTCTCTCTCTCTCTCACTCACACACACACACATACAATTTGTCTTTTAATAAATACATTTAATTATCCATATCAGATTAACCCCCCAAATTATCAAGAAAGCATTTATCACCCATAAAAATGGGACAACTTGCAACAACAATTAGATACATGCGAAGAATAACAACCAGGAAAAATCACCCACTTGAAGGCCCCTAGGGCACTTTTTTTTGGAGGGTTGGTAGGGAAATTACATGCCACCAGGGTAGACTTGAGCCCACTACCTCCACTTTAAGACGCAGGGGCGCTATCATTGGGCTATATCCTTGGAGACAAAGGTAGGACACACTTTGCAAATGGGTTTTGCAAGTTGCCAAATTGCCTGTAAGGACACAAGGGCGTTATCGCTAGACTATATCCTTAAAGACAAAGGCGGGACACACTTTGCAAAGGCAAGTTGCAAGTTGCGAGTTACGAGTTGTTAGAAGAATTCTCGTGTGTTAGCTTTAGAGGTAATTCCTATGGCTCTCACGTGGAGGGAGTGAGATCAAATCCACTCCTAGTACATTGTCATTTAAATGCTTATTCTAGCATTTTTTTTAAAATAAAAACGTGTTAGAAGAACTAAGGAAGTATGATAAAAGAGGTCCCCTTGCACCAACAAGGATTCACAATCTGGTGGTGGTTTTTTAAACTAGTGTCGGAGGGTTTTTTATATAGCAAGCCTTCCTTCCTTCATTATTCACAGTCGCCACCAGAGAGAGGTTCTTTGAGGTGAGGCGCTCATCATCCGGTGGCTATGGTGGTGGGCAGAGATGATGTGCGGGGCGTGTTGGGGGAAAGGTTCAAAGGGGTGAGAAGAAGGCCATGGGGGAAGTGGGTCTGCGAGATAAGGATGCCCCGCAGCAGGGAGCGCATTTGGCTGGGCTCCTACGCCACCGCAGAAGAGGCTGCACGGGCCTACGACGCAGCGTCCGTGTGCCTTCGGGGGTCCTCTGCTTCGCTCAATTTCCCCAACTCAGCCCCCTTCCCGCCCCTTCCCGCCGCAAACCACCTTCTATCCAGGCAAGCCATCCAATCATTCGCTGCCACAGCAGCGCAGTGCAAAGCCCCGTTCGCCACAGCCCCTCATGCAGAAGATCGCCACCACCCACAGCTCCCCGTTGAATCCCAACACCCACAGCTTCTACAAGAGCACCGCCGCCACACTCCGCCGCCCACAAGCCCCACGTCTAAGATCCAGAACGCCATCGAGTATTAATCTTTAATGCACTCAAAACACTCGGAGATCACCAAACCTAAACCATATTACTAGCAAGTTATTTAATCTGCTTCCCTTGGCATGTCAAGCTTAAGGTGCTTCCTCCCCCCTTGTCCTCAAACACCAAATGTCACCTAGGCCCATATTCACCCTCTTAGCTTCTCCTTCCAGATGCAAGTTCTTTAGAGAAGATGAGAGAGAGAGAGACTAGTATGGCATCATACATACACAAACACCACTAAGCCATTAGCTTGTTCACCTTAGCTTACCTCAAATTAGCTACCACACCACCTTGTATACTACTATCCTTTGGATTGCTCATCCTCAATTACTTTGTTTTATCTCTCAACCTTAATACATCCTTGCCCAAAGTATTACTTTTTATAGGCCTTGATTCACTCAATTCTTGCTAATATTTTAGCCAACTAATCAGGGTAATGACATCATATTTTCTACTTTTTTTAAATTCTTGTATCTCCCTCCATTTATATCTTTTAAGTGGTCTTCTAGCAAAACTACTACCACTATATCTTAAAGTGATAGCAGTTTTCTTGCTAATATTCTAATATTTTAGCATGTTCCTTGTGTTCAATTGTGCACTGCTTGTACCTAGCATGCATATACATCTATGTACCTTGGTTCATTTTATTTGAAACTTCATGCAAGTTAAATTAGTTGTTTAAGTTCTAGTTAAGGTCTCCGAAAAAATCCCTATAGGAAAATACTCTTAACACAAGATTCTTGTTGAAAAAAAAATCAAGTACCAAGAAGGATTTTGAACTCCCATCTTTCCATAATAATCATTCATGTATTTTTTGAAAAACATGTTTATGTCAACTTTTGTGTACGAATGGCCGATCAATCTGAGGTCACTCCCTTGGGCCTAGTAGAGGGAGTATCAGTGGCACATTTGTTTTGTAAGTAATACAATACAAAAAAAAAATTCTATATGTATGTAAACCTTTGGCCATTAAGTGAAAGCATACTTTTTAAAATGCTTCTCCTAAAAATAAGGGGTATTTCACTAATTTTAAGGTGGTGTTTTTTAAAATTGTACGTTTGTTAGGTGCGTGCGTTTTTGAAGGAACTCTTATCATGTTAGGTGCATGCTAACCAAGAATAATCAAGTAATTTCGTGTCCTTTTAAGGTTCTTCACTTCCTATTTTTTAGTCAAAAAGTAACTTTTATCGATGTATTGTGAAACTGGTGTTAGAGCTTTCTTCTCATAATTAATTTTTTAAACAAAGAAATTCTTAAATGTTTTCAAGACATAGGCTATAAAAATCAAAATTCAAGCTACTAAGTTTGTCAAATCCATATGGGATTCTTGGTCCTACCACCTTAAATTCACAAATGTTTCTACCCTTGTTTAGGGGGGGAAACATAGAGATGATGGGAAGTATCTGACCACCATGTTCCCATGTAATTATCCACCACATGTTCAATCTATTTGAATTGTGTTATACACTAGGTCCTAGCTTGCTTTTGCAAAACCTAGGAGGTTATAATTGTTTAACATAAAAGCTTTTCGAGTGATGGACATAAAAAAAGTAACAATTTTTCTCTTCTTTCAAAAGATTATATTGAATGGGTTAGGAAAAGGACTGAATTTCTAGCCATGGTTCATCTAAAATACAATAAAGTGTAACTACTCTCTTGATTACCTTTTACCTTGTGTTGAAATATTGACATTTATTACTTGTCCGTACAGTAAAATATATTTCTTAAACAATAATCTTTACTCTAAGAGGTATATGTAAGTCATGGTGGGTTCTCTAAAAAATTAGAACCAAGATCCCAACACATTATAAAGTAATTTGATTGGTAATTGGGTATATGGGCCTAGGGTTAAAGTGGGTATCAAAGTTGTGAAGGTGACCACTAATCAAATCATTAAGCATTCCTTTTCCAAAGTTGTGAAGGTGACCACTAATCAAATCATTAAGCATTCTTTTTGCAAAGTTGAAGGTTTCTTTCCACCATGACTATAATTTTTAACACCCAAGATAGGCCACTATGAGAAGATTCTAGCTCTTAACGAGATTTTACAAGATTTTGTATGGTCTCATTGGAGTTTGGGTAGAGAATAACATTGAAAAGATTTATAGTAATAAAACTTAATGTGTTATCTATACTCTTACTAAACATAAGCTGTTCCCCTTCCATGTGGCCAAAGGAGAGGAGTCCTAGGGAGAAAGCGGATGCCCCTTTCTCAAATTTGAATTTTCTCATCTTATCTCATTTCAATTTTTGAAAAGAGAGTCATCCCTTCTTACCTAATGATTTTCTTGAGAGAAAAAATAGGAGACTCCCTCTTAAAAGGTGAGTTTCATGAGATGAAAACTTCAACGTGTATGTAGGATGATACACCATACCTCACCACGCATCCCCACCACCCATTAAAATTTAATCTAAACTAAATTTTAATTAGCTAAAATTATATTATATGTGTTATGTGTGTGTCCAAATATAATACATATATATGTATAGGTATATGTGTCTAAACATAATAAAAATAATATTACATATAATATATATTTCAATGTGTATGTATGTAGTGTGTGTGTGTGTGTGTGTGTGTGTAAATATAATAAACATCTACAATCAAACATTAACAATGTTCATAACTCCAACCAAACTCGATCAGTTAGTAACAAAACAAGATATATTACATTGTATTAGATATTGTTGGAAATGCTGAGATAGTATCTCAAATGATGATACAATGGTTTTATAATAAAAGACCCTAAAACAACATTTGTTTTGAGAAGTCGAGTCCTGTTACTTGCATCCATATAAATAGACAAACAAATATGTTAGCCCAAATGCATATTGCAGGTGTAAGAGGACCCTACCACATGTTATAGTTGTCACCCAAAAAGAATGTCCATTTATTTTTCAGAGTTTGAAAAAAAGAATCAATGTAATTGTGACTTCATATATGCCACATAATTGGGAAAAGTTAACAATCAAACTTTGGTTTTTTATGGGAATCCCCTTCATTTGCCTAGGCAAGGTCCTAGACATTGATCAGGTACATATATTAAAAAGCATCCGAAATTTTAGAAAATAGGGTAGACAAAGATATAAGCATTACACTCCCTTTAATGGCTACATTGTGTTAGCAGTCTTACCAGGACATCCCCACTAAATATATGGGTAGAGTACCCTCTTGCAAAGAGAACTAACATTATATATGTCATTAAGACAAAATCATAAAGACCATATCTCCTCAAATTTTCAAACCCAAGGAATACAAATAAAATCAGATCTGTGTAGTGGCAGCAGAAAGTCAACTCAAATACATGCCCTAAGATCCAGCCCATCCCATAGCAATAGATCAGGCCAAGGGAGCTTTTACATATATATATATATTAGAAACCCAAACTCTACTCTAAACCAAAGTACTGTAAGCTATACAAAGCTTAGTAGAATACCTAGCTATGGTCAAAACCAAAGACCTTCAAAAATCAGCTTGTAGAAAAACATGTCAAGTCAGCCATGCAAACCAGCCAAGGACCAGTCCATTAGGCATTGAAGGAGATCATAATATATAGAGTATAATGGTTAGAGACTTGCATAGCCAGTCATCAGTAACCAAGACAAGCCAAGATTTCAGAAATCCAAGCTTTGGATCAATCAGAGTCTTGTAAGCTCTACAAAGCGTAGTATAACATCTAGCTAGTCCTGCAAAAGAATATGCCAAGGTGGAATACCTGCATAGAAAAATGCCAAGCAAGCCATTCTTCACACCAAGAGACCAGCATGTTTCATAGACACCAGTCTAGCAAATAAAGCAATGACACCTTGTAGCTCATGTAGCACATAGCCAAAAGAGGCCAGATGCATCATCCAAACAATCTATGTTTAGAAAAGAATGGCACACAGAGCATTGCATGGAAACCAATCATTGCATCCTTGAAAATCCAGATTATCTATTAGAAGTTCATCTAACCAGTAGGAAAAAGGCCCATTTGAAAACAATGTGTCATTTAAACAAAAATTAGAAGAAAGTTTCACCTGTTTTGATGGTGCCCCTGAGGAAGCAAGTAGAAGAGCCATGACACAAGCAATATCAAAAAAAGGACTAAGTGAGTAGATGAACTCACCTCAAAGCCAATGTATTTATATAGGAGGTCTCCATGTGTGAAGAGAGTTGATAGAGTTGAATGCACCACATCAGCCACCATCCACTGTAAATGAGCCATGAACCAAAAAATGTCCATATGTGGTGCTTCAGAATCAATTAGAGAAGATCCAAGCTATGATTTAGGTCATGGCCCCAAACTTAGCAATTGTGTAGCCCCTTCATTGAAGAAGTATTTCAAAAATAGTCCCAAAAAATCAGAGTCGTATCCAGAAACAAGAGTAATTTAAGGCAATCATACTACAATTGGCTGCTAGTTCACACGGGCCAGGATAAAAACCCCATGTATTTTTTAACCTAATTTTTTAAATATAATTTTTATAACACCATATGTGAGCATGTGTATGTTACCCATCTACCAATACATTGGCATAGTAAGTGTGTGTGTGTGTGTGTGTGTGTGTGTGTGTGAGAGAGAGAGAGAGAGAGAGAGAGAGAGAGAGAGAGAGAGAAAGAGAGAGACACAGATAGAGACAAAGAATTTCTATATGTGAGAGTGTATGTGGGGGGAGAAGAGTGTGTGTTTGCATAAATGCATATGTGGGTGTGGGTGCGGATGTGGGTGTGTGTGTGTGTGTGTGTGTGTGTGTGAGAGAGAGAGAGAGAGAGAGAGAGAGAGAGAGAGAGAGAGAGAGAGAAAGTGAAAGGGTGCATGTTCATGTGTGTGTGTGTGTGTGTGTGTGTGTGTGTGTGAGAGAGAGAGAGAGAGAGAGAGAGAGAGACATAACATGTAAGATGCATTTATTTGAGAATGAGCACACCTCACACGCATCCCCACCCATTAAAATTTAATCCAAATTAAAATTTAATTAATTAAGATTATACGTGTGTATTTTTATGTATAAATTTATTTATATTTATAAATACACATATCTATGTATGTATACGAATGGTATGAGTATAATAATAAAGGATTTCATTCAGCATATTTTTATACACACAGAGATTCTAATGCATCATAACAATTCAGTGCAAGACATAAGCCTAACATTAAGTTTATCTCTCTTTGCTTTGTGTTCTTTTGCTTTGAGTCCATGGTTATTAGATATAGTTTTAATATAAACATGTTTATTACTTGCAACTTTATATCCATGTACTCTACATGATGTAGAATGTTTAAGCATAAAGCTAAATTTTTATCCATATAGTGATAGGTGCAAGTGAATTGGCATCTCAGAATGTATATTTTTATGATTCATTGTATATGTTGTGGAGAGACATTGTACTGTCAGATGCTACCTTTAGGAAGATTGCACTTATGTTAATAGTTTTTATTAACAAGTACTTCATTGCACTTATGTTGGTTGTTGCTTGTTTTTTAATGACAAGTACTTCATTGTAAGATGAAATTTGTGCATTTGCTTTTCAAGTATAGGAGGTGGTGTTCTATGAGAGGAGTGTCACAACTTGGCTCAAGACATGCGAGATGGCATGCATTCAACACTCGTTGATGTGATTATTCTTTGGGAGGGTCATGAGCCCTTTTAGCATTAATGTAGATAGTCATTGACCCCTTAGATTTCTTAGGTAGGAAATCCACTTGGATGTCCACCAATGATCCCTCTTGTAACTTCTATTTCAAGTTGGGATGGTAGGAAGGTTGGGAGTTAGAGTGAACATTGCAAAACATGCTTGCAAGCATTGTATTGCTCCACATATCCTTGAGATTGTGGAGTCAATGTCATTATTATTATTCCAAGTGAATACAATAAAAAACATGAGTATAAATTTATTAAAAATAGTATCAAATTGAGTGTAAGCATAAATATGAGTATAAGTTAGATCAAACTTATTCATACTATTCATTCTCTAGCTCTCCATTTGAAGTCCATGTTAGGGAATTTGAAAAAATCCCAATTTCCATTTTCATATGTTTAGGACAAATTAGCGAATAATAGCTCAATAAAATGTATTAACTTCTTTTCTCCAAAGTGCATATTTGTGATATTGAGGCTTACAATACTCAAAGTATACTATATTTAAGGACAATATTATAGGAATGCTTTATTCAAATGCACATTATATACCATAAAGTTTGTGATCACATTCATCATGTTGTCTTAACCATCCATTAAAAATATAAAAAATGACTTTTTTTATTAATTAAAAGTCATTAGTTAACGATAAACCCTTGACGAGGATAACATGTCCTACTCCAAACTCAAAGTGCACAAATATCTTCACTTCCATGAACTCAACATTATATCCACCCACCACGAATATTACTCTCATCAGTGAGTGTGTCAACTTGACGACATCCTTATGTCTATTTATATAACTATCAATACATATTTGTTTGTAATTAATCAAAAGATAATAATGGAGATAGAAAAAATGACATTTACAAATCTAAGAAAAATACAATTGTAGATAGAACGATCATTAAAGATACGGCCTTAACAATGACACTTACGAATTACCATGACTATAAAGAGACAATGCTTATTTTATAGAATAGATTGAATGAAACGTAATGACAAATGATGGAAACTTAATATTGATAACACATTGCAATTAAAACTCATATGAAGCAACTCATCTCCTGCCTTAAGGTTACAAATAGATTCAACATAAACATATCCGTATTCAAGGTTATTAATTGACATGTGATATTGTTTATGCCAAAGTGGCAAAGATGGAGAGAACACATATATCGCATTCCCTTTCTCATTGAAATCCCTACAGCTATTTATGTAACCCGCCACATTTCTATCTCAAACATCATCCACTATATAGACTCGATCCTTTTCAATGTCAATTGTTGGGTCCTCAAGAATGGAGTATCTCCTTGATCTGGGGTGCATGGAACACAACAAATTCCAATCATCATGAAGAAATTTAGATCCATAGTAGTGCAACAAAGCTCGACCAAGAGGAACACTTGATTGGATTAATAGACCAAGCACCCATAATTGTCGAGTTCTTAAACATGAAGGCAACCTCATTAATGTAAAAGACTTCACCATTTTAAGCTAGCCAATTGGGTGGCTGTAAATGGTCATCATTGCTATCGTAAATGTAAAGTGGAGAAACATCAAATATCTTTACTATTGGAAAACAACAAAAATTCATGATCATTAGTGTTTGCACTAGGATAAACTATATAAAAGAACCCAATTAGTGTTTGCACTTGTGTTATGTTTGGGGTGTGATATGAGGCCCTTAGGTGCAGCTCTTGTGTTTGCACTTGTGGTATGCTTGGGGTGTGATATGAAGCCCTTAGGTGTAGCTCTTGTGAAGATGAACCTTTTCATATAACCTAGTTGTTTGGCGTACTGCATTGCAAACATTTCGTTTAGTTTTGGCATTGGTGGTTTTTTAAAATATTTTTAATTATGCACAGTACTTAGAGTTGATGGAGGAGAGTGTATTTTTCTTAAAAATGTAACTTTGGAATCACATGCCACATGTTTAATAACACCTTAGCATGAAGTGATTACGTCATTTTCAATTTTGAGGCTACATATCCCTTGGATTCATCCTTGTACATCTCCTCCCACTCTAGAATCACACATCAAAAGTATTCATACAAGGTATGAATACTTTTGACGTGTGATTCATCCTTGTACATCTCCTCCCACTCTAGAATCACACGTCAAAAGTATTCATACAAGGTATGTCCTGGTTGGACTAGCAACTACTGTCCATGTCTATCAAAACAAATCATTGTATGGATGTCACTAGCCATATCTAAACGACAAAAGTATTCATACAAGGTATGTCCTGGTTGGACTAGCAACTACTGTCCATGTCTATCAAAACAAATCATTGTATGGACGTCACTAGCCATATCTAAACGACACAAGTATCCATATAAGTCTACTGCCAATGTTGGATAGATTTGAATGTTAGATTTAGTCAGTTGTCCAAATCTCCCTAAATGACAGTAAACATCTTGTGCATGGGTATTATTGGCTAGATTCAATTACTTACATTCCAAATCTATGTTAAGGGTGGGTAATGCTAGCGGTCAAATCTTAAAGATGGATGTGAATTTCTAGATTTGGTCACTCATTCAAATATCTATGTTGACCATGGGTGTTAATGCTATGGATTTGGCCAATTGTCCAAATCCTATGTCACTCGTTCAAATATCTATGTTGACCATGGGTGTTAATGTTATGGATTTGACCAATTGTCCAAATCTTATGTATGACTATAAACTTTATGTGGTCTTATTGATGTACCCAAACAATCAACTATATACGAGGATTAAATTTGAATAAGTGTCCAAATCTTTGTTTGGGGTGTCAATCAAAAAATCATAAACACATGGTCTAATTGATCTAATGAACATGGCATATGTTTCACTTTATAACAATGAATAAATTGTGATTAGTCATTTTGTCATTATGAACAAATTATGATACAGTCAAGGTAGCTCAACAATAGTGTCTTTGAATTTGGAAAAATGTAATAGAAGTTCTTCTACTAAGTCAAGATCATAAGTACCATACATATAAATCTAACTAATGATATTCGTATAGCATTTACGTATATATCATAAGGAAAAAACTATCCTACCAATAAAATGAGAACTGAATATACTTTTTAAAGACTTGTTGTGTATGGCTCATCAGGAAGAAGTTGGTCAACAAAGTATAACATTGCCCCTTCATGCTCCTTTGTAAGTGTAGCTATATGCTCTGGTGTGGGGCCTTCTATCAGAAAGCTACTCATTTGTAAACATAGAATCCTCTCCCTGCTTTGTGATTCCAGCCCATGAACTAATTTCAAGATTCCCCTTGACAAAGCTTGAACACATTGATTCAATCTCGAGTAATTCTTGTAAACTTGGAACCATTGCCACTATCTTTAGTTTGTCTGAAGGAGCTATTCTACATGCACTTCCCAATGCAAATACATCAAATACATACTCATTCTCCCTATAAAAGATCATATAGTTGCAAAAATAACATCTTCCATCTTTAGTAATAGTTTGTATGCATTGGCTTACTCTTCATGTGTATCTAAGTCACCACTATCACTATCACTATCGTCAGTATTATCCAAAATATATGGTCAATGCTCCAAATATTGGTAGCGAGATGATTATCCATGAATTCCTTCTCTTTGCGTACTAATACATGCACCAAAAAAGTATTGATTGATCCATCCACATACTCTGTATTGATGGAATCCAATATTTCTTCTTGAATGATCTTAGTATTCTCCTCATTTATACCTTGTAAACACCTAAACATGCCAGTAGTAGGTTGTCTCTTCCACCCTTATTAATATCATAACTATGCTCAACACGATAGGGTAGTGATCCATCTTGGTATGCATCCATAATCCTCAAACATGTCATCTAGGCAGATTATCATGTGTGCATCCTTGGTTGCAACACTATCACCAAATGTAACTCATGCCAGCTTGATAAATTATTGCACAACATTATCAACTATTAGGCAATGTTACAAACTACTTTATCAATGATAACTAAGAATATATTGAGAATATCAAATATTGAAAGGTTGATAATCACTTACATCCCAATCTGCACATTGTTCACTTCCTTTGGTGAGGCTTTGCAAGTCTATTGAATGCACTCCATTGATCCCTTACTTGCTTTCAATTATCATGATATGGATATTGTTGCACTATATTTTGAGATTCTAGGTTTGCCATTCAAGACAATTCCACACTCTCCTTTGGAGGGAAATTTTACACTATCCTCGCCACCTTTTTTGTATAAAACTTCTTTCTTTGATTCATGGCTTCATCAGTCACACTCTCTATGAAAACTCTGGCTGCATAAATAGAGTATTGATGAGAAAGTATCCAATACTTGTATTTATGAAGATGGTCTCTCCTCACCATCTCCAAATGTCTACCAGTGACCTCATTAAAAGGCATTAGATCAGCGCATGATGTAGGTTGTCTAGAATTCAATCCAAAGTCGAGAGCTTATTTTTTTACATGCTTCTTGCTCAATTTTTCTATGGATATATATTGCAAGAGCTTGTATAGAATTTCTCATCGGGATGTGGAAAGTCTCTTGTAATCCAAATGGGTAGTACTGCTCTTTTTTGCAAGCTTCTTCTTTGTTTGATCATAGTCCCACCACAATAGCAATATCACCAAACTAAACAATGGTGGCAAAACCTTCGGTTGCGTTTGTCACCAAAGTGGATGGTGTTTGTGTTTTTGATTCATTGGTTTTGTTTTACCTCTAGCCTTATCCTTTGGAAAGATTGGCTTAGACCTTGTAAAATCCATCTATGTATTGTTTTATCATAGGCTCATCATCATCCTCCTCCTCTATACACCAACCCATTGTTAACATAGATTGAGCACCATCGGTCTTAATCTTTACACCATCATAAGAAAATGCATCCAACAAGTATAATTTATTAGAGCTCTAAAATCCACAAGAATGTATGGAACTCATTTTTTTCCTGCAATCCCCTCAGATAATGCGTGTACTACACCAAGCTTTTTCTACACCTCTTTCTTAAGCTTTAATGTAAATAATTGCACATTTTCATTGGCTTTCCATGTTCATTGAAGAAGTTAAGGTACCAAGGCCATGCCTTGTCATCAACGCCGTCAAAAATCTCAAACCTTGAGCTTCCCTTAGACCTTTTAGCAGGAGTGGATGATGTCTTCCTCTTTGACATTTTGAACCTATTCAAAGTTTGATGTCATCAACTTACTTAGTTTCATAAATTTTTTAAATCTTTATATTGTTTAATCATTTGACATTTACAGAGAAAAAACAATCTATTAAAATCAAATCAAGATTGAGTACTCTAGAGGGATGAAGTTAAAATATTGGACAGTTAAATACTTTAGAGGGATATGAGAGGGAGTGAGCTATGAATTTTACACACACACACACACACACACACACACACACACATATATATGGATAGTTTTTTAGATCTATAGTGAAACAATTGGTCAAATCTAGTAAGAGGAGCATTAGGCAAGTCCCCAATAAGGATTAGCATTAGGAAAGTCTCCAATAAGGGTGAGTTCTAATGAGAAGAGCATTAGGCAAGTCCCCAATAGTAAGAGTGAGCTAGATTTGGATTGTCCAAATGTATATTAAATGGTTGGCCACACATAGTGAAAGGAGCATTAGGCAAGTCCCTAATAGGAATGAGGTATGGATTGCAGGTAGATTTGAACAATTGTTCAAATCTACATTTAATGGTTGCCCAAATTTATTAAGCTATGAAATGTATAGATTTGGATAATTGTCTAAGTCTCCATTGAGTGGTTGGTCAAATATAGTGAGAGGAGAATTAGTCAAGTTGTGGTTAGGATAAGCATTAGAAAATTCTCTAATGGAGGTGAGGTCTAGTCAAAGGAACATTAGGTAAGTCCCCAATAGGAGTGAGCTATGAATTGTAAATAGATATGGACAATTGTCCAAATCTGTATTGAATGGTTGGTGGCCAAATCTATTGAGAAGAGCATTAGGCAAGTCTCTAATAGGAGTGAGATATGAATTTTTTATAGATTTAGAGATCTTTCTAAATCTATATTGAATGGTTGGTCAAATCTAGTGAGAGAAGTATTAGGTGAGTCCCTTGTGTAGGAGTGAGCATTAGGTGAGTCCCAAGTAGGTAGGAATGAGCTATGAATTGTCTATAGATTTGGACAATTGTCCAAATCTTTATTGGATGGTTGGTCAAATGAGGAGCATTAGACAAATCCCCAATAAGGGTTAGCCTTAGGCAAGTCTCCAAATAGGGGTGAGGTCTAGTGAGAGGAGAATTTTGGAAGTCCCCCAATAGGATTGAGCTATGAATTATAGTTTGATTTGGACAATTGTCTAAATCTATATTGAATGGTGGGCCAAATCTTGTGATATGAGCATTAGGCAAGTGTCTCCACAATAGGGGTGATGTGGAGTGAGAGTGAGAGGAGCATTATGGAATTCCCCAACAGGAGTGAGCTATAAATTATAGATATATTTAGACAATTGTCCAAATCTATATTAAATGGTTGGCCACATCTAGTGAGATGAGCATTAGGCAAGTCCCCAATTAGGGTAAGCTATGAATTGAAAATAGTGAGACAAGCATTAGGCAAATCCCCAATAAGGGTAAGCTATGAATTGAAAATAGTGAGACAAGCATTAGGCAAATCCCCCAATGAGGTCTAGTGAGATGAGCATTAGGCAAGCCCCCAATAGGGATGTGAGGTCTAGTGAGAGGAGCATTAGGCAAGTCCCCAAGGAGTTATGCTAGCTTATAAATGGGTTATGAAAGCACTAATAGGCTAGTTGTATGCTTGCTTTATGGGCTAGTTGTGAGTGAATAAAACAAGCATAGGGATGAAAATTTGAGAGGGAGATGAACTTAAGAAGACATACATTAGCTACTAAGGGAAATTGGAAGCTACAAGCAACAACATACCCTTCAAGAGCCAACATTAATTCAAAACATCCAAAATATTTCAGTGTACAGTCGCCGTCGCAAAATGAAATATGGTGGCTTTTAAGGTGCCAAAGGAGGACCATAAAGTACTGAAGATTCTTTTTTAACTTAATAGAGATACCAAATATTGTACGACGATAAAACAATGGTGACGTTTTGCATGTCGATGAATTTAGTGACTACAAGATATAATGGCAGCATGGCAATTTCAAAACATTAAAATGTATCTTTTGTGTTTCAAATTCAGCATCAGCTGAGTTCCCTTTCTTATATTGCATGCAATCTAGAAAGAAAGGCAAGGATGGAAAGAAACACTCAATTTCAAGGACATGACGACATGGTGGTCAACGTGCTATATCTTTTATTTGTGTATTGGTATTTGTATCAAAATGAGATCAAATTTATGCATGCTAAGAGATGTCTAGAAATAATCCTAACAAAGTCTTGAAAAAGAGCTTTAAATGTATAAGAACCAATTCCTAATACATAAATATATATATGACATTATATATATATATATATATATATATATATATATATATATATATATATATACATATATACATATATACATTCCTAATACATAAATATATATAAGACATTATCACCTTTTACACTTAGACTATCTTGTATATAAGATATACTTCTTTGTATGTGGCATAAAACTATATTAACTCATGTATATAAAGACAAGATTACATCTCATTATTAGAAGGTACTTGGCTCACACAATATAGACTCCCCCTCTTCTTGCTTGAGCTTATATATTTGAGATATTGTGCTCCATCTAGCTCCGATTGGAGAGAATTAGACAATGAAGGTTTGTCTAAAGATATTGTATGTTTGTTTCTTGTTGGGGTTTAGTGATCTAAACTACTAGTCTTCTTTGTTTCCTAAACAAAGACCAAATGCACAAATCTTGGTTGGGTCATCCATTCTTCCACAAAAAGAATGGAAAGCTGGTGCCATTAGATCCTAAGTGGGATCCTATTTTAGAAATACCCTTAGAAATACCCTTGACAAGGGTCCACTTTTGCACCTTGCATTACATAGTAAGGATAATAGAGAAGTTGGTGATGTAGCCTACTTCATATGCTGATGCAACATGCAAGAAGGCAGAACAAGCCTTATCCGATGTTGGATTGCACTAAGGCTAAGTAGAAATAAAAAAGGATGAGAAAAAGTTAGGAAAGAGTGGAAATTTACCATGCAAACTGTGTTTTGTTGGGAGGGCTAGGAAATTATTATCTCCATTGCATTTATATATGCTAGATTATGCTATGGTACTCGGGACATTCACTGATTGTCGCAGCGATGCAGTCCTAGATTGCTTTGCCAAAACTGGGTCCCTTGCTATTGAGCATGCAAGATAACACATCGGTATTTCTTCAGTGTGGAGAGCGACAATGTGTGCTTCAGCACTTGTATACGACCAATTTTGGCAATTCTCGAAGATTTAGGTAAATAGTATTTAAAGGGTAACATCAATGACTAGAGGGACATGGGGACATCATCTCCACACATTCCTCACCACCTTTCTCCACCTAACCTAGTAGCTACAAGGTCAAGTGCCTCATCATGGCCACCCGGTATGCCAAGGATCCCCCATTTCAACCTAGTTTAGCACATATGTCCCCCATGGCTTCTTTTATGATGCCCTCATCATGGGCACCACCTCCCAAACTTGTGAGGCCTCTATTCTTACCCGCACCTACTCCATTTGATAGAGATCGCCACATAAAATGCAGCCACCTTATTGATGTATTTCATCTATTGTAAAACGACAAAAATATATTTATTTACAAATTATTGTGATGCACTTTTGTACACTCATATTACATCTATAGCATTATTTTATGCTTTTTCTGTAACCATTTAGATATGTGAATTAACAATAGAGAGAGAAGGAGCAAGAAGAATAGAGAAGGAGAGGCCAAGAGAGAGAGTGTGAGTGAAAGAGAGGAAGTTTGAGTGAGAGGGAGACTCTGTTGTTGTCTTTATAAGCCAAACATTTAATATTTTCTTCATGCTTAAAAAAGTTATGAAGAAGTAGCAATGACAGTGGCCCATGGAAGTAAACAACAAATAGAGACAGAAAGAGAAGAGTGAGAAACCGCTCGCCTTAAAAACAAAAGGTGCTCACTCGAAAATGCTCATCAAAAATAATACCCCGTGGGACCTATGTATTGTGTGGGTGTTTGCTGGGGCTAGATTGGTAATTGTGTTGAGCATGTTCTTCCCAACTTGGAATTCCTTTGTGATCTCGAAGATTGGTGTCTAGGTTTGCCTAACATGTCTTGTAAAATATGACATTTAATTCCAATGATGCCAATGCATTTAAAGAGGCGTTGACAAACTAACTCAATGACAGAGGCATGGACTTTAAATTGCATCATACACTATATGGTAAGACTATTCGTCATTTTGTTACAATTAAAATGTGAATGTAATATTTTGAGTTTAATTGTGGATCCTATGTTTTTGAATACAACATATAATTGAGGCTCATGGTCCATATTTTGCTGAACAAGGAAGTTTGGCCATATGGTCCACACAAGGCATGGAGAAATCTCATTAGCAAGCTCGATGCAGATTCTAGAAAACAACAGTGCAGGAAGGTGGAATCAATGATTCCAATTCTATGAGGCAGTTACTCCAATGGTGGTATAGGAGAATAGAGAAAAGGTATAAGGATAAATTAATAAAGTCTAAATCCAATGATACAGAAGCTGTTTATAGGGAAATATATGAAGTGAGGTAAGCAAGATACAAAAATAACATGGCTAGAGAACATCATATAGAATGGTTGACAACCCAAGAGAGTCGGTAGAGCAAATGGAAACATTGAACTTAAGTAGTGAATGGAAGTTCAGAGTGGTAATTGAAAATCATAGTAATAACATTTTATGACTGGACTAATCCAATGTTTTAAAGAAGTAGGTGTTTACTAAAGTCAACATGGATAACTTTTTCAAAGTGTTCATAATGTTGTATTTTTTAATAGTAAATGTTAATAACTTAAAGTAAGTCCCATTTGTAAATGAAGGCACTTCTTTCATTTCTCACCATTCCTTCTAGCTTGTTAGTATGGTGTGCACCAAGCAACGTACAAAGAAGATGCTTGGTGCTCCCAATGAACCAAGACATGGATTCATTCATTTGGATCCAGTGAACCTAGTGACACCAACAATGATGAAGGTCAAGCTCCTCCAAATGGGAAAGTTACTCCCGCTCTTCAGCTCATAAAGCTTATCCTCCTATGCATAAGAAGACAAGACGAAGACTAGGCACCACCGCTCTTCGTGAAATTAGGAGGTTCTAGAAGAATCCCGAGTTGATTATACCTAAGGTGCCTTTCTTGAGGTTGGTGCAAAAAATATTGTAAGATCTACAAGGGGAAAGCACTGCAAGTAGATCAAGCATGTAATGTGGAGAGATGGTCAACCCAAGTGTTGCTTGCTTTTCAGAGGCGACTGAAACTTACTTGGTAGACCTCATGTATGATAATCATCTATTTAGCCATCCATGCCCGGTGCATCACACTAAAGAACTAAGATCTCTATCTTGTTCGTAGGGTCCGTAATAACAATAGTGCCGCATTAAACCTTAACCCTGACATGGTTTGAATATCTACATTAATGCTCGTGTATCGCTTTGTGTTTTCATGTTTTTGTTTGATTCTACTCAACTAGTTGTACTTGATGCGATGTACCAAATTTGGAGTAAAATGTTAAGTGTTCTTTATTTTCAATATTGCATCCTTATGTCAGTGTATATCCTTATATTTTCATGATTAAAAATTTATGTGTGCATGTGTAGGTGTTTTTTATATAATAATATTTCTTTCCTAAGAAAATCCACACATAGTGTGCAGTGATCAAAATGGGTTGATTTTTTTTTTGTGCATAGATCATGAGGTTTACATAGCCCATATAAAATCTCAGCCCCATTAGAGGCCCGTAGGGTCCCACTTACTTTTTGAAATCAATCCCCCACATGTGAGCCTTTAGATGGGGGAGATGGTACATGCTACATCTGTGTATTCAATAAATATACAATTTTGTTCTCTTATCGTGTGTTACAAATAAGTCTCATTTAATTTGAGTTTATATAAATTATTCATTTATTTATGCCTTCAAATGGCTATAATTTTTATCTCACTTACGTGGTTTATTTGAATAATTTTCTCAAGTCAATTAACATTATAAGACACATCAAAAAAATCCGTAACCCAAATTTCCATTCATAGCATGAAAAGCTACATAGCCATCAAAACACATTTAATAGTTGTCTCGACATCTATGGCTATATTTCGAGCTTCTTACTACATAGCTCTCATACTTTGAAGCCACCTTGATGGTGGCTAGGATCAAAACATAAGACCCTTTTAGATCCACCTTGATGATAGTGGGATCCTATACCCCAATAACAATGCCACAGGCCCACCATAGAATGCAAGGGGTCCCACCTTTGGATCGAGAACAAATAAATCAGCTTTGAGCATCAAAGTAGAACAACTTTTTCCAAACCTCATGTAGTCGGAATAAGTAAAGCACCCTTTGTAAGTGCTTTAAGCTTCAAGAAATTCTTCACATATCCGAGAGAACAGCTCTTGTGGAAGACTATCACATCATTGGCAAGTTTGTCAATGTACTCCTTCAATGTTGAGTCTTGAACCCTTCCCTTGCCCTTCAATGTACTCTGCCTTGATGCAAACTCATTAAGATACATAATTTCTTGCTCACCAATTAAAATTAATGTCAGCATCAAACATGCAAAGCATGGGAGAGGTGGATTTTTTTCTAGAATTGAACGAAATTTGATGTGTGGGGCCTCCATGGCATGTAGAGGCCCTACATGTGATGGCATGCCCATTTGGGCCCTAGAATGTGTGGCATTCTTCTCTACTTTGTTGAGCTCCTTCTACATGGGTCTTCCAGGTCTTCTCTTGGAGTGGGTATGCCATTGTCCAGCTCAACTAAAGGTGTGGCTTAATGTGGTCGAGGTCTAAAAAGTTACTCCTACAGGCACTTGGACTTGGCATCATAATTCTCATATATTGAGGAGTTGCATTCTCAATTTGCTTCTAGACAATGATGTTAGCAGAGATGTTATCTAGACTACCACCATCATCATATCGCCCAGTCTCGTTGACATGTGGTATAGCTTCTTGGATGTCGAAGTCGAGTAACTCATCCTTATACAAGTATACTATAGAGCTCCTCCTCCCTTAACTCCAAGAGTTCACATCCTACACGAGGAGGTACTCCACCCCTTTGATGGTGATGATACTCAATGAAGCTAGTGGTGGGTCATGACTTTGGGTTTCATAAGGTTAGAAGGATGCAAGCACCATGCAAGAGCTCTCTAGCCTCAACAATAGGGTCTAGAGCAATCTCCTCTAGCTCCCTATCTATGGATTCCACCAGTGGGACATCATAGGTGTCATCATTCGTAAGCTTGTTAATATTAGAGCACAAGATGTACATAGCAAAAGAAATATCCTACTCAATGTGATTGAGTGGGATGTGCTTTTTAAAGGAGGTTGGGATAGAGGTAGTGCGGAGATATTTTTTGACATGAGATAGAGCTATGTTTATAGCATTATTATGGTTGGATCCACTCTTCATATCAAAAAGGAACTCAAAAGGAATCTAGCTCAAGGTGGAGTCTAGGATAAAATAAGTAAAGCCCGTCGACTGCATCGTAAAAATGTAACTAACGACTATTAGGGTGCAAGGTGGAGATGGCAGCCTTGAGGTCTACACTCTTGCAAAACCAAGAGTAGGTCTGGTCCCCAAGGGTGAGCATAGCCAATGTTGCTGATCCACATGACTAAATAAGGGGAGGAGGCCATCATAGGTAGTGGAGAGAGAGCACACAAAAAGTCTATATTAGAGAGTTTGGAAAAATCCATGCATTTTGGAAAAAATGAAATTGAAATCTTTAAATTAATTTTGGTAATTTCACTAAATTTGAAAGAGAAAGTGTTGCTACTCAAGGTTGATAATAACACACATGGGGTGTTTACAAACACCATTTAAGGTACAATGTTGCCAAGAAAATATCCCTAAAAATTGAAAGAAAAGTATAAAAAACAATTAAACTCTAAATAGTATGGGACTAACATGCACTAACTCATAAACAAAAAGTGACCAACATAGATCCAACTAGTACTCTAAGAATCTAAGCTCAATGGTCTTCATGATGGGTTGATCAACCCCACCACCCCCATATCATCTCTCCCTAAAACTTCAAAAACGATAGCATTATATGGAAAGACCAACAATATGACCCCTTTCCCACAACAAATTCTTATTTTCCCTCTGGCTACAACAATATACATTTTTCTCTCCAACTCTCACACGACTGGAATTTCATCATAATTCACTACTCTTGAATCATCACCACCATCCATGGTTGAACCCAAACCTTCTTAAATATCAGGTGCTACACCAAAGCTCTCTAGAGAATTCTTACACCACTTGACAATGCTACTGACTACATTGACTAATTTGCTTGCATCTAAAGTCGGGAATGATAGTGCAATGTCATGGTTGAAGTATTTGTCAATGCTCACAGAGATGTGGTCTTTCCCAAGTGTTTCTCCATGGCACGCATCTTCATTATGGGTTGCATGTATCTTCCCTATAGCCCCACCATTACATTATTAATGATCAACTTTACACATTCTCATGAGAAAACTGAGATACCATTTGCCCTACATATAGGAAAATACATTACTTTAGTTCTCCAAATTAGATCAAGTCCAAATTCAATTAGTAGAATATATATTATAATCTATCATTAATATCATCTTCTTTCACTTACCACTTGATATAGGATTGGTTAATTGTCCAAATCTATATACAATATGAATATCTATGAGGTCATGGTCACGTGTCCGAATCCTTCAACTTCACCGAATACATGGACCACTCCTTTTTTGTGGAATTATTACCCAAATATTTGCATATATCCCATTCCCACTTCCAAATGCCACAACTCTCTAAAGAAATGGTCAGGTGTCCAAATCTATCTCTAATATGGAATTCTATCACATCTTAGTTTTATTACAAATCTAGCCATTTGTATATATCTCCCCATCCAATTGTCCAAATCTATATACAATACAAATTGTCTCATAAACACTAGCCATTTCTACATACCACCTCCCATCCAATGTTACTTCTTTAGTATTTACCTACGTGTCCAAATCTACTTCTTTAGTATTTACCTAGGTGTCCAAATCTATATCTAATATGGACACACATCATACCCTATTTTTTAGGACCTAACCATCCATATACATCCCCCTCCACTATTGCTAGTATTTACCTAGGTGCCCAAATCTATATTTGATATGGACACAAATCATACCCTACTTTTTAAGACCTAACCATCCATATAAATCCCCCTCCAACGCTAATTCTCTCCAATTTTTTTACCAAGTGTCCAAATCTACTAGGGCCTTAGTTTTGGAAAAGTGTCCAAATCCACCTCAAAATTTGATTTCTATCACCTTCTAGTTTTATAGACCTAACCATTTATAAGGCTGCCTTTGGTCA